>NW_010289908.1:6024-7259 GCF_000700745.2 Antrostomus carolinensis | reverse complement strand
GTGCTTTATTTCCCAGTCGCTCTGCCAGAAGGTGGATCTTTACTGTTAGAAACCCAGTTCATGTGTCCTGATCACAATGGCGCCTTTGTAAAGGGAACAGTGGGTACAGGGCTTGAAAAACAACTTTCCTTCCCATTTAGAACCCTATAGGCTCATTATTCAATAGCACAGTGGTAACATAATGCATTTTCATTTACTTCACCCTAAATGTATGTAAATTAAAGGGTGGGTTTTTTATTAAAAATAACACTGATGTGTTTTTTGTTATTCAGAAAAGAAATTGTATTAGTGAAAAACAGCACTAATGACATTTCACATTCAAATTTGCCACTTGCTGTAGAAAGGCAGGTCTCACCCTGTGCTCAAAATATAAAAAATAAATACAAAATCTCTACTAATTGGTACTGTCATCCATATGGTTAGTCCATATATGTGTTTCACTTGTTTTAACTTATGATTGTCTCTTTAGATGCAAGATTGCATTCTAATTAAAAATATCACTCTTTCTGCAATGAAAAATAGATCTGAAATGGCACAATCGCTACACACCATTGCTGGATGGTTTTTCAGTGAAAATCACCATTACCAGGGAAGTTTACATACTTATGACAGTGTTTAGTGCATTAGGAGACCAGGGACACTGCAAGATGTGGTTACTCATCTTTAACATTTGAATTTTTGAAACACCTAGAGCTTGAAATCTAATCTTATTTAGGCCAAACATTTACATGGCTACATTGTAAGAGCCTGTTACTGTGCCTGTATTGAGTGTTTGGCTTCATAATAAATTCAAGTAAAGGTACTCTTCTTTCTAATCTCGCTTCACTTGTGTGATTTCTGTAGATAAATGATGGATTGTGTAGGTACTTATGAAGTATAGAGACAGTGTATGAGCACAGATAGAAGTATTTACTCACACCTAATCTGAACTCCTTCTAAAGCTAGAACATTTAACAGTCTTCTCGGTTTTCTGTTTGAAGCCCTTCCAGTCACATCTTGGGAAGTGACAACCTTGCACACAAAAGATCAAGTACATAAGGAAGATGAAGGAAAAAAAGAAAAAAAAAAAAAGACATGGACTGCATGTGTTGATGGCAAATTGAATGAAAGTCGATCAGAAAAATTAGTTTTGCATTTTATTCTTAAGATGTTCAAGCCTATTTTTTTTTTATATTTCTTGTTAAATATTTACATCATCTAGTTCAAGCTCTCATTTTCACTATTTTCCATTCCTG
>NW_010289908.1:0-6014 GCF_000700745.2 Antrostomus carolinensis | reverse complement strand
ATTCCTGCTACAGTTCTTTTGATACTAGTGGACAAGATCTGTCATGAAGGTCATGTCTGCAGTGGAAAATATAATTGCTGAAAGAATTGGAACTGTAAAAATCAGAAAGAGACCTTGAACCGGGATCAGAATTCAATGGGGCGAAAAAGTGAAGAAACACTAAGATGTGTTCACAATTGACCTGCATTGTCAAGCAGGCAGTCTGCTGCTTCCTTGATTAGTTGAAGCTCTTTCCAAGGCATTTTGTTTCATTCCAAATATACTGAATTGAAACGATCGATCCTTGAAGTTAGAACTATGTAAGTCAGTAGGGCCAAATATGAGTTCAGTCACAGAAAGAAAAACTGCAGATGAAAGGTTAGAAATGTTTTGGTGGTCACGGTGTTAGGGCATTGAACAGACTCTAAGAGTCAAAAAAACCCCACTATATGGGGTCACAATTTAGGAATCTGAAGGAAGATATTATGAGAAGTGGGGGAAATGCTGAAGAAGGCAAGTTCTTGTGAGAGTCAACCCTGAATTCATTGGTAACTTCCTGTTTTTAATCTCAGTAGCAGTTTTGGCTATGGAATGAAGAACTGCAAGATGCCTTCATTAAGCAAAATACAAAATAGAGCTCAGAAGGGGGTCGTGGAGAGACAAGTGACTACTGCTTCTGTCTTGACCTGTGTTTTCCTAATATCTTTGTCATCTTTATGTAGATTTTGAATACTGGTAGAATTAGGAGTTTTCTGTTAATCAGTGTGTGTGAATGGGAGCAAAGCAACCCACTGGGCTTTTATGAAAACAAGGAAGACAAGATACTTTTGTCCAACCTCTTCTGGGATACTTTTGTTTGGTTGCCAAAGAAAGTGAAAGGTAATGGTTGCCCTTATCTGTAAAGAATAAGCATGAATGTGAGGTTTCTGTACCATGTCTTGGATTTAAGTTTGATTGGTGCCATTGACAGCTGGCAAATGACAATAAATTATGTTTATGCTGCTCCTCAACTACATTCCTGAGAAGAGTGACATCAGACCAGGTGGTAGCTTAAGAGTTCAATAGATTGAGGTACTGCAATGGTTTTTGGGAATTATGGTTGCTATATAGCCTACTCGAGGTCTTTCTGGTTTTACTTTTGGATGTAGAGACCTCTAAGGTCACAGGTAGCAATTTCTTTCATGACATCATTCTGCCACTGGGGAATGAGAGAAAGTTTTCTTCTAAACTTTTAGAAGAAAAGATACTATATCTTCTGATACCAAAACCAGGAAGTTCTAGCCCATGATCCAGGAATCCATCTTGAATAGGACAATGATACTGAGAAATAATAGTCCTCGAAACACAAAAAATGCAGTTTCAGGGCTAAAGCTTTGAATTCTGAGTTAAACAAACATTTTACACTGTGATGGATATGATGCTTCCTGAACACATTTGCCTTTTCTTCCATAATATCAAATATTAGTCTGAAAAAAAGTATCTTCACCACAATTTTCTCTGACTTCTTCCCTCTATTCTTTATGTATTTTTGTCTCAATTCTTTCTCTCACAGGTAATCCCAAAGTTGCAGAGAAAGAAGTCCACTGACAGGTGTCTATTGTATTACTAGGGAGGAGTACACTACCTCAGACCTCATAGTCTTTTGATTTTTTTGTTAGGAAAAGCTGGGTGCACATTTTAGCATCTGAAAAGAAAAGTAATCTTGAATTTCTGGAGGCACACTGGCATTGTGATTTCTTCCTGACTTCGCAACCAGGAGGTTCCTATTCTGGAGCTGCTGAGATCCTGACTAGGAAAGCAATACAAAAGGATTTTCTGTGAAGACATCAGTCCATACTAGGTATAGCATAGGCCTTGTTAACTTGCACAATTTAGCACACCTAGTGTTTTTTTCAAAAAAGGATGAATGTCTATGCTCTCTATTTTTAAAAAAGCTGACAAGAATTTACAAGTCTAAAATAAAAACATATTCCCATTTAATATTTTAAATAAGCACTGGTTGATACCTCAGCAGCATCTGATTTGGATGCACAAATGCCATAGTTTTTTTTACAAACTGGTACAGTGAATGAAAGTCCATGTGTGCTCATTCATAAGAAATGATCAGCTGTGGATGTACACTTCTTTGAAAATGAGGCCAAATTTCACAGCAAACACAGCTATAGCAAAGGAAACTGTCTCTCAGACACTTCCTTATGTTCTTCTGTTATATAAGAAGTCAGGGTTAATCACTAATGAAAATAAGCTGTGGAGCACAGCTACTGATTAAACATCAAAGCCATCTGTGCCATGTCACTAAGGTCTAATATAAAATAACCATAATTATTAATACCTTTTGGTATGCTCTAAAAATTATTACTTGTGAAATGAGTTTTCCACATGTAAACTCACTTCCAAGGGACAAAGTGAAGGTCTAAAAAGCCTTTGTGAGTTAATGTTGGAATTTAATTAAATCCATAGCGCTGCCTGAAGCGGATCCGCAGTCTCCAAGTATGCTGAAAAAGAAAAACCATAAAACTAATTTTCTGTGTCTTACTGGTATTCTAATATGAATAAAAGCTATTAGAGTAATAAACTCAGTTCTAATTAGAAGCACTGGAACTCTCAAAGAGAAAAATTCTGGAGTTCAATAAATGTAGTATTTTTGGAAGGGTGTATATGAAGTGGAAGTCTTTATTTCAGTTATCCCATATTGTAGGGAAGAAAAAGAAATCCTGAGAACTGTAAGTGAGAAAGGAGAGTTGGTTGGTTTTGGCAGTAGCCCTTATGATGCCTTATAAACTCCACAAGATAGAGTAAAACTAACCTACTCCAAATAGACTGGCTGAGATAAAACAAACACTGTGACTACATGGACCCCTGGCTGGGTACATCTACATGTGAAAGATGCACACCATTATATGCTACTTACTCAGAAGCAGTAATATAGTATGACTAGGCAAAATCTGAGCCCAGAAAAAAGTGGGTTTTCTATAAATGGAACACTTGCTGCCAGCCTCACCTCAAAAGGTTCCTGGAAACACTGTGTCTTATGAATTCATACATGCCTAGTAGGCTGAAAGATGTACCTCTTGTTCAGAGGCAATTGCAGCATCTCAGTAGGGTTCAGCTGTGATCGATTCCCATAAACACTGGCAGGTTGCTTTACAGGGTCCGCTGAAGGGTAAATGCGTGCTGATGGAGTTCCATCATGCCTTACTTGTGCACCATAGAGCTCTTCCCTTTGTCCTTATCTAGCCCAGAAAGCCAAGGAGATGGATTTTAACAACTTTATTTATCACTTCTACACTCGAGATAGTAAAGAATCATGCAATCTCAAATTAGAACAGAATTAAAAATAAATCCCACAATGCTTAGCCTAAAAGACGCCTAAAACAGGGTGAGACCCAATATAGGCATGTGCTAGTCTCCCCTGCCACATGTTTCTTCAGAGGGAAAAATGACAATATGTCCCAGGTGGGGTGTGACAGCAGCCTCTTCCATTTAACTCCAGGTACATCTCTGTACCTATGGTACTTCTAGACTCAAGGATTACAAACATCCACTAGCTGGTTGGTGAACCAAGATGAGATGCAATAGACCAGGGAATAAGTTGGTAGGCACTTTAGAGTCTAAAACGCTGCAGTTATAAGTATTCAGACAAATTCTCCAGTAGTACATCATATTATTTTTGCTATCTCTACAAAAAAATAGGGGGAACGCAGACTTAACCATACATCAAGATGACAGAAGAACGAGCATGCATTATTAAAAAAGGACTGCCAGGAATTGAAGAGTTGTAACTAAAACAAGCTGATTGGTTTCTTTACCTGATTTTGTACTCTTTCTTCTCCAACAAAATATGTGTTACATCAGCTTTTATTCACACCATACTTAAAACCACCACTTACCACTGTAAGCATTTTATATACTGTTTTTATTGCGCAGGGACTAAACTCCTACTGATATAATTTCATAGAAGTCCATTGAATTACACCACAAATTAATTTGGCCCTGCACCTCTGCAGCTGTGTGGAAGATGCTGGCTTTTCACCAAGTTCACACAAAGATGGAAATACTCATTTTCCACCAGTAATTTGCAGCTCCCACATTTGTCAAAAGCAAAAAGCATATTTTTACTTCCTTATTTATTTTTCCTATGAATACTGTTTTTGCAAAGCACAAACAGAAATAACACAAATAGAAAATATAGCTATCTCCAACCATAAAAATTCTCCAAATTAATGAAAACTTGCGAATATGTTAAAAGACACAATTTGAATGCTTCAAAGTGTATTTCTCTAATTCACAGAATCTTTACAAAATTTGTTCTCTATGAAATCCTAATAAATTCCTTCCTCTGCTTTCACAGTGGTCCTTGCTTACAGTGATGAACATTCATATCAGCTCTTTATCCTTTAAGCTCAGGCCCTAAAAGTTTACTTTTGAAAGCCTGCTACTGAGACCCACAGAGGCATGTGCAGAGATAAAGCTGGACAGGAATCGGTGCTGACATTGAATCAATTCAGTCCTCAAGTGTCAGCTTGAACCCCATGGCCTAGCAGTATGCTGTTGACTACAGTCAACAAGGGCTGGGCAGAAACTGCAGGTTGGAAGTGATAGGCACAAATGTGTTAAATTAGTTCAGGAATAAAAAAAATATTTAAACAAGCATTAAGAAGAGATACTGCCTACTTTAGATCAAGGAACACGTGAGCTGTGGCCCAGTACAAAGCACAACTCCGCCTCAGCCTTTAGCACCACACTGCCTAACCTTTCTAGTCAGAGGAGCTACTTAAAACTTCCAAATAAGACACAAAAGTGAGAGCATCCATCCAGGGAGAGAGTGGGACATAGCTGGCAGAGCTGCACTGACTAGGTGAAGGATATATTTGAACCTGTGGGTTCAGTGGACCCACAAGAAATAAAGGTTGCCTTCCATTGGCTTAACATTTTGTGTATGGTCATCAAGTAAGATCCAAATCCCATTGTGCATTTTATCAGTCTTATTTCTTAATTTTAAAATATATTAATTATAGTTCCATCTTTTAAGTTCTTTTAGGGGTCCAAGCTCTTTTAAATTATATATCCAATTCCTTTACACTTTGATTATTTCATCTGGGTGTGTGGCAAGGATGCCAGGAGTAGTGAGAAAATCATGATCCCATGGATTTCGGAGACAAAACTCTCAGGGGCTTTGTTAAAATTTGTGTTACATCTCTCAATAGTATGTTGAGCTCTGCTAAAATCTTGTTGTTGAGGCTAGGGCCAAGTCAGATCACCATTCTGTGTTCTTTCTTCTCACAGATTATCATGCTCAGGTTGTACACCCCTGTACCAGTGAGTCCCTTCCACATGCTTGCTAGAGGTAGTTGGGAATTCTCCAGTAAACCCAAACCTGTCATTGTCAAAATGTTCATTCAGAAGAATTTCCCAATTCTAGAAACTTTGGAAAATATTTTTAAATTGTCAGACAACAATTTTTAAATTTTCCAAAGAGAAAATTACTTTTCTGCTTGATATATCAGCATGCAAAATATCTATAAGGGTACACAATTTTCTATGTAGTATATGTAGAGTACTATATAACACAATCATACCTTGGTTTTAATATATATATGTTAAAAGGTAACATGACCAAAAGGTAAAGGTCAAACCATACGAAATTATTGAAGCCAAATATTTTAATTCACTGAATTCAAAATAATGTCTAGATGGGCTTTCAAAACTGAAATTTCAACTTTTTAAAATTGAGAATGTGATTTTTTTGTTGGTTTTTTAAATTTTCATAGAATGGAAAAATTATTTTTGTCCAGCTCTGTCAGCTCATACAAAGTTAGATGAAGAGCAGAAACGTGTCTTTTCCTTGCTAACTGGGCGTAGTCGTTTTCTAGTAGAGAGTCATCCCATTACCTTCTGCAAGTGTGGTAGTTTCACTTGGCAGCACCTCGCTAGCAGCCAAACAGAACTGCTCGCTGACTCCCTACCCTTGGCCCAGGGGACAGAGGAGAGATTTGGAAGGGTAAGGATAAGAACAATTTAATAATTGAAATAAA
>NW_010289906.1:17695-24550 GCF_000700745.2 Antrostomus carolinensis | reverse complement strand
CCCTCAACCAGCTGGCCATGCTTCTCTTGATATGGCCCAGGATACGGTTATTTGCCTTCTGGGCTGCAAGTGCACATTGCCAGCTCGTGTTGAGCTTCTGGTCCACCACTAGTCCCAAGTCCTTCTCTTGAGAGCTGAAGAGAAGGATTTTCAAGCCACATAATCTTCCAACTAAGGAAGTTAAGACACTAATGTCAACAAAGCCTGTTCAAAGCTTTCACTTTTACTGATTTTTACCCCTCCAGATATTCATAGATCACAAATCCTGATCTGACTGGAGCCAGATGGCATGAGTATGCCTAAGTCATTGTACTAAAGATTTTGGAGGGGAATACTCAGACAGTAAAGAACACACATCAAAGAAGAGAATAAATGTTTTCCTCTTGTTTGCACTAAAAAAAAAAAAAATCCACAAAAAACCCAAAACAAAACAGCACTTAAAATGGACCCAAAATTTAGTTTGATGTCTTCTCTTTGTAAAAAGGCCAATATTAAATAAACAAACTACATCACTGAGTGCGCATATAAGGATACTGTGAGATAACGACATAAGTTGGTGAGTTTTGCCAGACCCAAAGTTTCATCTCTGTGTATCACTGCTCCCAAAGGGGAACAACTGTTCACTTCTCATTCCATTTCACTGACGCATTGCTTTTGGTCCTTCTAGAAAGTGAAAAACTAGAAGCTTTACCAACTGAAAACAGTTTTGCTTGTAAAAAGTGATAAATTTTTTTGTCCATTTCATATTAGAATGAAGGACTTCCATTAGCCAAAGGTTTATCAATACTTCTTGATAAACTGATCTGTTAGGACCAATGTCTGGTATCCTTTTGTTATCATCTGAATCAGTGAAGTGAACATCTGATATTTCACATTTGTTTCCAACAAAGAAAACCCTTATATACATCACTGCATTAGAACAACACCAGAAGTGTCCAAGAAGTAGGGTGTTAAGAGTGCGATCATTATCTTTTTCACTGTAACACTTGGTGGTTGAACAACACTATTGAAAAAAATAGTATTCCATTACTAACATAATAATTGCATAATGACGCTAAATAATACTAAATAAAAATAAAGTAAGCGTCTCTAACAATGCTTTTGGAAGAGACCCTGAAAAGGCTGTTAATGAGTGACCTGCAATTTATGAGAAGCTGGGGGAGCAGACTCACACTAGCTGCTTGTCTTAGATAGAAGAATAAGAGAGACAAAAGACAGCTTTGAACAATCAACGCACCACTACCAATGGCTGCACAGAACCACAAACATACCGACTCCACAGACAACAGCAGGAAGACAGAAATGCTGCTGGGCAAGTTGTAGCCCAGCAGTGCACAATCCTCTCTAGCCTGGCCGGCTACATGGTTTATTCTGGTGGTCTATAGGGCACAATGAGCCTGCAAATACACTGCACAGCCATTACTTTCCATGCACACCAGTGAATCCAAGGCAATTAGGAAAGAGAGAATGACTCCAGTCAGGTTACAGGCCGGAAATCTTCATGGACCATTTATAGACCATTTGATCTGAGTAGTCATCCTTTTTATGGATAACACATCGAGTAGGATGAAAGAATAAAACACTCTGTGTGCTAGCTGCCTGCTCTTGAGTGTTAAACTTGTAAACAGACTTCAACTTATAAACACTCTCCGCATACTAATTCTGGGAAAGATTTTTGGAACATCGATCTGCAGTTGGGGTGGAAAAAGTACAGATGAGTCACACTTTTTACTGGTTGCATAAACTTTAATTTCTATTAAACTGTTTTCTGAACATGCATTTCATTATCTTTTTTCTCCTTGCTGATGTTGATTTGGCATTGTTTTCATCTGCACCAGAATAACAGTGGTTGCTATTTTCATGGCAAGTTTTGTTTTCATATTTTTGGTAACAACAACAAAAAAATACTGTTTTCCCAGCACTAATCAGCCCCACTTATCATTATTCCAGAGCTGAAAAGTTGTGATTTCTCTATGGGTACAGTTAAGCATATGCTTTTCAACTAAGCATAATATTCATCCTGCCTCTCAGATGGATTTCATATGCAGTATACACCACCCAAATCCAGAACATCTCCTTGTAACCACAGTCAGAATCCAGCCCAGACAGTTAATTCAAGAAAGGAACATAAAAATACCACGATAGCATTCAATGTGCCAAAGACATCATTATTACATATTACCATGCTAAATATGGTGGGACAGAACCTGCAAGCAGGTAGACTTCCCACTTCATGCTGCTTTGATGGGACTTGGCATATAAAGGTAAAGAGATATGGCAAACAAAATGTATGGTTAGAAGGTCAGCCTGCATATGTGGCAAGGCTTGTCAAACAAGACTGAATGCCCTCACTCAGTCATAGATTGGAACATCCATGCAGGGATGGGGGCCAACAGCTCAGTTGTCCTAAAAGTCTCCTCCATATCCATTGCAGGCAGCAGCTCATAGCTCACAGCAGTCCATGCAGGTGAGGTGGGATGGAGGCCCTCAGCCAACCTGATCTGGCCCTCCACCTTGCTCTGCTCAAGCACCAGCACACAGACCAGGGTGATGCCCAGTTTGGGAAAGCTGACAGACATTTCTTGCCCCTCTTTGACAAATCCTGTTACTTACCATCACACGGGCAAGTGTGAAAAGTGGTAGCAATAAAGACCCCAAAGGATGCTGGCCTTACAGGAAATGATCCAGCCTATACTCACATTGTGAAGGATCTGTTAGTTTGCCCAATGCAATGAGAACTGGAATCGTTCCATTATCTTCACATCCTTTACTTTCCAACATTACTCAAGAGCTCTGTTCTACTTTCTGTAGTTACCTGGCACTAACTTTAGACGATGCTCCCTTGCATTTCCAGCTCTGGCACAAAGCATTTAAAAGCTGCAGGTACACCCTGCTCCTCACTGTGCCATGAAGACATGCTACAGGTGTCCATGTCTTCCTTTGTCCCACTGCATAGTTTGAGATTAATCTTGAAACATAGTTCATTGCCTACCTTCGACTTTGTTCATAATTGGGGCAGGAGGGGCAGCTTGTCACCTGGTCTGGGGCTAACACTTTCTTCCAGGAGTGCAGCTGCCCCACTGGAGCACAGCCATGCCTATAATGGGAGCAGACAGCTCTGCCTTTCAATGGGTACACCTCCCGCCTTTTTTCAACTTAATATTCTCTTTAAATACTTGTAGTGTGCTCATAGAGCACCAGGGAAACAGCAGGTCAGTTGCTGTCCTTCACTTCAGCCAGGAGGCCAACTCACCTCAGTATCTTGTATCAGAGGGGGGTCAGATACTTCTGCATTGTTTGTAAGCTGATTTTAAACTTTGGAGGTAAATAACTTAGAATTGCATTAAAACTGGATGTTTTAATTCCTTGTCTGCCTGACACTCTTGGACCACTCCTATAGTTTTTCAGAGCTGAGCCCTTGGGCCTCCACCAACTGTGCTGGAAATTGCATGTGGTATTTTGACTATTTTATCTATTTAAACATATTTTGGTTTTCCGAAATAGCTGTAAACAAGAATTAAATTAATCTTAGATGTGAGATAATGAATAAATATGCAGACTACAAGATTTGGTAACAATTTTAGAGGGAATCACAACACTTTGAAGTGAAACAAAGCTTATTAGTCCTCTCCATGCTTGATCAGCTGGGGCTACTCTAATTACATTGGGGAATGGGAGAGGTCCCAGTGTTATCGCAGGGCTAACCAGAAAGGGAGCCAAACTCCTTTACTCTGCAACTTGAGCCATTACAGCCCATTCCCCCTTTCATTCTTTCTAACTGGTAATCTCACCACCCAAGAATGAAACTGCCCAACAAGTATGTTACATACTAATAAAGGAACTCATGTTTTTCTATCATCTCTAGCCTCCTATTTTAGGAGGTTGGTTTTGGCTTTCCCCCCTACCCCCGTTTCCAGCAATACTTGTCCCTGTTTTTCCCTTCCCAGGTCTCTGAGCCTATTTCAATGGAGGCTTTTGCTATCCTTTTCCCCTTGCCTCTTGTTCACCCACCTCTTTGTGCTTTTTCCTCTATAGTTCCTACACTTTTCCCTAAAACAGGCTGTTCTGAACCAAGTGATAAGCAGCATTGCCTTAAATGCAGAGACAAGGTTTAATGAACTAAATGGACAGGAGGCAAACTCCAAGGAGACAAAAGTGCAGCTACACAGTCCACACTGAGGAATGTCTCCAAATAGCCATGAATAAACAAGATGTAAGAGAAGTAAGGGCATTCAGTCACAAAGATGGATGAAGTAACAGTTTCTTCTTCTCAACTGCTTGGCATTTAATATATCAGTGAGATGGCAGCAAGCCTTGGCTTCAGTACAACTTGAGCCTGCAAGGATAACAGTTTGTATCCCTGCCTTGCGGGTGCCACATTTATGCTTTGTCAAACAGTAGTGTTGGAATGTTTGCAGAATTTTGTGTGAAGGAAGCAAATAATTGTATGCAATTGTCAGAGACATTCCAGGATTACATTAGTAAACTCATGTAATAATAGTATTTATTGTTCTTCTTTCTCTAAATGGACACCAATTAGCCTTGCACTTTGCTGACAAAGCCTTCTCATTTTGCTCAAAATAGGATCTTTGATTACACTTCTCGTGTTCAGTAATACAACTCCTCAACTTGTTGTAGTGTGCCTCATGAGAGTCACGGCAGCTGAGTAGAAGACCCAACACTGACATTTTGTCTTCTGTTACAGTTAAGGAGTTATGAACATGGACAAAGTAAAAGTTACAAAACTAAGGCAGTGAACTTGCCAGCTGCCAGAATCCAAATGGATGAATCTTTGTTCTCGGAATATGAGTTAACAGATATATGGATTCAATTAGCCCCTGTCCAATATGAATGGTGCATAATTTACCTTTATGTCAAGCTACCTCATAAATCAGATAGCTTTATCTGCCTACGAGTACCTAAGCTGCCATTTTGACTGCCTGCCACCAGATTTTGTGCAGTGAGAAGCAAAGGGGTGGTTTTTGGTTCCTATGTCCTTTAATTTTTACTTGGGGAAGAAATTCAGTGAATTTTCCCATCCTTCTTTCCCTGCAGCTCCTATTAGAGGGAAGAAGAGGGAGAGGAGGAAGGAGAGTATGAGAAGAACAGCAGGAGGAAAAAGAAAGTTAATGTCTCAAGCATGTCTTCATGCCTTTAAAATGCAAAGAAAGGAGGATAACTATTTCCATTTCACTTCTGTTCTCCAGTCTCAAGCACTCCATGGGAGAGGAGATGACAACTGGCTGAAAGCAGTAACAGGTATATCATGAGCAGCTGAAGCAGACAACCTGACAATGTCTGAACAGTCAGAAAGGTTTTCTCCCTCAATGAGCTGGAAGTTGTGATGCAGAACCCAATCATTTCCTTCTCCCACTTCACTGCTTGCAGGGATTGTTATCCCCAATTCACTCTACATCAAGTTTTTGGGGGGAGTGTTTTATTCCATTGATCCTCCAGAGGTGTCCACTCATGGCCATATTTAAATATCACCTGTGTAATTCATGTACCACAAGCATTAGTTACTCTCCCTTCTTTTGTTCCCTAACTGATCCAAAGAAAGCAAATGAGATAAAGGCACATCACAAACAACAGTTGCTCACTGAGTGACAAGAGCTTTGGCAAATTCAAGTTGAACATGAGTCTGGTAAGGCAAGAATTTTGTATGCAGATTCTCTGCCAGGACATTCACAAGACATGAAAATGGATTTTGAAACATCTAGAAGCCTTTACAGAAACAATCTGTAGTAATAAACAAGACGTGGTCAGGACATAAGCCTTAACCAATAGCACAAGATCATCTGGTAGCATTTAACGGGCTAGCATAGTGCCTGACACGGTTTTGTCCTTTCTGAACCATAATTCAAACCATCCTTAAACAGCATAGGACAGGGAGTGGTCCATTTAGAGAAGGTGGCCAGAGGTGTACTACACCTGGTAGCCATGCAGCTGGAAGCTGAGCCATACCTCTTTCTCTCTCCCACAGAGGCTGGCTCATGAAATTTGCTATAACAGACATAACTGTAACACTCTCCACAGGAAAACCACCAAATATACAACTGAGAACTGTTCCCAGAGAGCAAGGCCTATTAGTGAGCAATGCAGCATAATGAATTCTCAAAAAAGTAATGAAAAATGTGCTTCATGGCATTCTTGGCATGATAATGCTGGCAGTTGAAAAGCTTGTTGTAGGGGAGGGTGGAGTTTTTCACCCCCTTTTCCCCTAGACTTCTAGAAAAATCCAGGGGACATACAGACCTTTTATAGTAAGCTTAAACCAACAGGCAATACTTAATTTATTTTTTTTTTCCCCTTTAGTTACCTTCCATGGCCCACTTGAAAGTGGCTCATAGATTTCAGAAACAAACTTTGTGGAAAAGTCACAGCTGTAAGTCAGGAGATCGAGGAGATCTACTTCTCATTACAAAACATGACTTCTGATATGAATTAGAGGTCAGATCTTGTAAATGGCCCGTCCTATAATAAGGAGTAGCCACGAATCCTTCTGCTCCAGAAGGATACTTTGAGGTGAGGATTTTTTCAGAGCAGCACCTTGTCTGGAGATGCAGAGGACACAAGTAGACCCAAGGCAATGTACCTGGCATGACTCATGGTACCACCACTACAAGTAGCATGCTGTGCCCTGTAGCAAATGTGGGACAGCAGCAGAACCTGCCACAGTTGCTGCTTCTACTTTTGCTCGCTTCCACAGATACCAGACAGTTTGCCACACACTGCCCTGATGACTGCTACCTGTCTCTTGTCAGACACTCTTCCCAACCCTGAGCTCAGAAAATAGACACTGTCAGGCAAAGCATAAATCGCCCTGTTACCTGGAAGCAGCAAGCCTCGACCCTT
>NW_010289906.1:0-17670 GCF_000700745.2 Antrostomus carolinensis | reverse complement strand
AGGAAGACCACTACAGTGGCCATCAAATCTTGTCATATCATCTAGTTCAGAGCTTGGCAAACCCAGATTTCTGTCCTTTGTGCACCACAGGGTATCTTCTGGTGCTGAAGGCTGTCTGTGAAGAGGCTTGGTTCCACAGTCTAGCTAAGCTGGCTGTCAAAGGAGATTATCTGAGCATTTAGCCTACATTTTTCATTCGTATTTTTCATGTTCATACCAATTTATGCATATAAATAAGCTATATGTATACATTAGCTTTTCTACATTTTAGCAGACAAGTATTTCTGAGTGAAAATTAAAGAAATACCAATAACATGACAAGGCTAATTAAACACTGAACATATTGCTATGTAGCTAGCGTTTTAAGGAGAACTACAGCTGCTGTGATGGTATTTCATTTATGTGCAAGAAAATACCCTCTTAAAATATATATTATACATATTATTCAGAAAAATACAATCTCAAACTATTTCAGCTGGCAAAATAATAAAAAAAATCTAATGGGAGCTAATTAAGCCATTTAACAATTGCATAAGAAAGCTCCAATTTATAGGAAGAGGTGAGGTTTGTTTCTTTTATACCCTAGATGATTGTGGCTAGAGTAACACTATTTATGATGGATTTGAATAAAGTAATCCAGTCTTAAATAGAACAAAAGAGAAAAACACATATTAATAAAAGCATAGATAAAAAGTGTCAGCAGATACGTTAAGTATCTCTCAGTTGTCAAATACAGAGATATCAAATATCTTCTAAGAGTTCAGTAAATAGCTACTCTGAATCTTAACAACATGCACAGGCAGACAATTTAAACAACGACTAAAGCAGCAGGCAAGCCATACAGCACTGCCCCAGCTGGCTCTCCTACTAAGCATCCTGTATCATGGTGCAAAAGTGTTATTTTCCTGTTCTTGATGCATATGGTAGATGAAAGCCTGAAATACAATTTTCCATCTGAAATGTGATTGCCAAGTCTGCTTTAACTCTGTTAACGAAGCACTGCAAAGTTCTATTTCTTTCTGTCATTTCCATGTCAACCATAACTTCTTTAAGCCTTTCCTTTTTCAGATTACAGCCCCTGTAAACACCCTTTGACATCTGAAAAGAAACCTAACTTGTAGCTTGCATTTCTTCTCAAGCAGCACAACAGCTATACTACAGCTGTACAGACGCTGGCATTTCATGCTGTGCTTTCTGATAGCTGAGCAAACTGCAGTGGGTTCACACAACTTAAACATCTGCAACTTCAATAACTCAGTAGACAAGATAAATACCTAGTTGAGTATGTCCAAGTAACATTAATTCATCGAGGAAGAAATGGTTAACATTAAGTGTCAAACCCAGATACGGCTATATCCGCAGAAGAGTCAGATCTGACAAATGGCATGGTGGCTACTTTAAAATTGAGGAAAGTCATACTTTAAAACCATATTGGTTCTGCAGGAGAAGCCAGAACTCGCCTCTTTGGCTACAGCAACTGCATATAAAAGAATAGATGCAGGTCCCACAACCTCACAGTGTTACTGAGGCATTCTGAACTCGAATGATTTTTAAAAACTGGAACATATCCAAGCAGGCTGAGATACAGCACTCCCAATTTGTGCAAAATTGCCCTTGAAATAAGGAAGATGTTGGCACGCTGTGTTTGAGCAAAAGCAGACTTTCATAGTGGGATGAAGCATTGAGTCATTTAGACCAGCAGCAAAGATTAAATGCAGCTAATGATGTTTTATATAAGGAGAATCAGGCAGGTTATATGCCAGCATTTCAACAGCCTTCCCTCTTCCAGACAAGCAGTCAGTCCCATGATGTAATAGGGAAACCTCCAGACAGAAGAAAAATTTTCCTATGCAGCTTTTTACTAAGGTCTAAGGATTCACTGCAGGGTTGTTCTCACCAAATGTCTCCACAAGTCAAATCCATCTATTTAATACATGCATCTAAAGCAAGTCTCACTGTCACGTTCCCCAAGGCAGCAAAACATAAAGAAGGTTTTTCCAAGATTAAAAAACAAACAAATAACTCCACTAAAACTGTCGGTACACAAAACTGGTTAAGTCATAGCCTTGCATAAAAACACTGGCATGAACCCTCCATCCTAAGATTGTCTGTGCTTCTAAATTTGGGGCTTCGATTGCTAAGTGAAAGAGTTCCTTCATGAATATCTAAGAAATAGATAATACAGTGGCCATTCAAAGCATAGCACCTCTTGCTAGAGAAAGCTACCATCTTCCAGCAGGATTAACAATCTGAGAAGAGAGAGCAGCTAGTGGGATGACCCCTTGAGCAGACTGCAAAGACGGTGTTTTCCACAGGAAAATGGGAGATAACAAATGAGGTCCCATGGATGTAATCTGCAGCCTCATAGGATGGTATAACATGGGTGTTCTAATGACAATTTTGTACAGAATATGTCTTGAACATACAAAGAGCATAACATAACAAAGACTAACTCAAACCATAGTTGCTCATTCTAATCCTCTCTCACTCCATACTTGGTAGTGGGTCTTCAGAACCCCCAGCTTGAACCAGGAAAATCTACCCAAGAAGCTAGAAAGCTCCCTGTCATGACACACGGGAGTGCAGAGGAGTCAGATCTGATTTCTCTCAGTTCCCTCCTGAAGCTTGCACAAGAAACAATGCTAAGAACTCCATGGCCAAAGAGGCAAGCATGTATCTTAAATGTGGCTAGGAATGAGGCAAACTGGTTGATCTAAAAGACTAGAAATAGCACAGATGTCTCTAAGTCTAGGTGAGTCACTAGCAAGTAACTGTAGAAGATCATACTGTTAAGAACCAGTTGATGCACTGTACCCACTCTGTCATTACAGAGAGTGTTAATTCGTCAGGGACCAGACCCCAAATGAAGCAGACTTCTTTTGGACTTGGAAACACAGAGGAAACCTGGCAATACTGCTTCCAAAAAACAGAGACCGGCTCAGGTAAATGAGCCCATCTTTGCTTCGCAGGATACCTGAGCAAAGATTTTTTTTTTTTTTTTTTAAATATATTAACATGCGAAAAAAATTATGTACTTGTCTTACTCCCTTGCACAAAATATTAACAAAATGACCACACTACAGCAGAGAGCATGAAAACCATTTTCATTAGAAGTGGTGCAACTGAGAGTATATCTGACAGTAGGCTACAGCTTCACAACTCTTGAGTTTAAATCATTTGCAATAGCGTGAATTTAGAAATGTTAGAAGCAATTCCCACTAGCTCCAGTTAAAGGGTTGGTACAAAACAGTGCCAATATAAAATGCTTACTCTAAAACCTGTAGAATAAGACTGTGATCCATATTTAATAGTCTTAAATTAAAAGACACCAGTGGAGAATATATGGTTGCCTGATGACACTTTGTTAGCTAGAAGCCTGAAAACAAGAATATCTGCACTGTTACGAGGTCACGTTAGAGTTGCTGAGGATTTAGAGAGATATAAACAGGCAAAATGAAGCCCAGCATCTGCTTAGGAACTCCAAGACCTCTCAGTATCCTGGGAATGATTCTGTACATATCACCCATGATAAGACCAAAGTAGCTGCTTTTTTCACATAATATAACACAGTGGTCATATAAAAATCACCACTGCAAGTGAACTTAGCATGTAGAAAAGTTAAGAGGTTTTTTTCCTTAGTTCCAGAAAAGGTGTAAGATAATGAGGCACAGGGACACTCATTCTGCAGTAGAGGCGATAAGGCAGCAGGCTGTGGCAGCCAGCCACCCTGGCATGGCAACTATGAATGGACTGACTTTCTCCAGCAGCAACACTGCCAGTATTGCTGGGGAGATGAGAAGATCACATAATAAAGAGCAGAGCATACCCTAGAGATTAATGGAGCCTAACGGGCCCTTAGGTTGTTCTCATTCTGCATCACATCAATGTGCATTGTAAATTACTGTCATATAGATGTTTGTCTCAAGAAGCACCATACAAGTACATTACACTGCTACCTAGGCACCTGCATGGATGGAGCAGCCACAGAGAATGAGAGGCAAATCATGCAGCCATGTACGGAGCTGAAGGCTGCTGGCCAGGGAGAAAGACCAAATGGAGCCAGTGCAGGCCAGCACAGGATGGTGAGAGCATATAGGAGCAGAAGGCAGTAAGGATATACAGCATCTCAATGGGCTGAGGGTCCTGATAGGGCACTAGGAATTATGGTTCTCATCACGATTAACCAGCTTACCTCTCACTTTGCACATTACTCCCACCCAATAGTAATTAAGTATCTCTGTGTGAGCCTGAAGTTGCCTTCACAAAAAGACCTCACATTTCCCGTTTAGCACATCACCACAGCTGTAGGCCACAGACACTTGGCCTGGCATCCTGTCACCAGGCATTCCCCTCACATCCACTGAGACAACAAGTCCAGCCAAATAACTTTACTGCTCCTTATTTTTCTGTTTCCAACTCATTCTTCTGCCTCAGTCCTCCCTTGGCACTCAGCAGTAATTGAGCAACAGTGCACACATCTCATGTTTCCACTATCACAGGTTCAACACAGTGCAAACCTCTGCAAGTGGGGGTTCCTCAGGTTATGACTAGCTGGCAACCCATGCATCAAGAACTACAAAATATTTAGTGTTGTTTATTCCTACTCATCAAGTTTCTCCTGGTTTGATGGCTGGCCTCTTAGTCATATCATATGTTTTTTCCACGCCATTTAGTATTGGGACACAATGGCAAGATCCTCGCATACCACATCTCTCATCTCTCCATACCATGCTAGGCACGCGGAGCAGCTGAGGAGTTGAGGTAGCCTGGGAATCTGTGGGTTTGCTTTGAGCTCAGTGGAACCAGAAGGTCATGTGGGACAGTCTGTTTTAGCACACTAATACAAAGGTCTGTCAAGAGAAAGGGGAGATGGTGGAGTCCTGTGGTACCAATTGCTCTCTGCAGGAGAGACAAGCAAACTGCACAGTTCTCTGATAATTTGCAGGAATAGTACCTGTGATTATATAGACTTGGGAATTTTTATTACAAGCTCTATATAAATGATGTTGTTTCACCTCATCTGTTGTAAGAGATTAACTAGTCTGTTAGCAACTCTGAAAACTCCAGTTAATGAATCCGCATTTGGAAGAACCAAAGGAGGATTAGTAGAGACAAGTCTCTTACCCTACTACATAGGGGTGTTGAAGTCGTTTCAAGCCTTTTTGTAGAAAGCATATTCTGGCTGCAAACCCATTCCACCAGTATATTTTCTCTTATGAGGGATCTATCATTCAGAGCTGCAGGTGTTTGCACCAGTCAGTTCCACCTACATCTATTTTTTAGGTTACTTTCTTTTATAGCTTTGTAAAAGAGCCTTATTGTGGCTATTAATATATCTGATGCTACACTACTGTAACTGGGAACTCAAGGTATGATATCCTGACCCAAGCCAAGAGCAGCTTCCCCTGAACTTGTTTCTTCAATGTGCTGTACACAGTAATTCCAGCCTTTACATGACTACCAGTAATGTAAGGCCAACATTGCAGAGGTGCTATATGAACAGTTGACATAACACAGGTCCTGTCTGTAGAATGTGGAAATCTAAACAGACATAAACGTAGGAAATAAACAAAGGTAAGCAATCTACCAGCAATGGTTAAACTGGGGAGAATCCACATCTCCTCACATCTTCACTTTGTGCAGTCTCCAGGGCACTGTCACCACTAGATACAACTTTCTAAAGCAGCTTCCAAGGAGTTTATTTCCTCTGCCTTCCTCCATGCATAGAAAATATCACAAGGCATATGCTCTAAGTGTTGTTTACAGAGTGACAAGTAACAGAGTAGTCCCTACAGCTTCCAAAGGAATTCCTGGTCACTTACCTCGCCATTCTCATAAAACCAATATGCATTTCCTAGTTACTTCTCTTTGCAATGTTTATATGCCAAGAACAGATGATCATTTCATAGAAACCAAAGAGCCTAATCAAGTGCAGAGAAAGTCACAGCACAGTGGAAAAACTTGGTGTACTACACTTAGAGAGAAGGTTAAATTCTCAAAGCATTTTAAGCATCTAAGAAATATATACAAGCTGATATTTACTTGTAGGAATATTATTTTTTCCCCCATGTTGGACAATGTCCACCCATTCTTTTTAAAGTCTAAGAGGATAATTTGAAAGATAAGGTTGGAATCTGTACACATGATTCTGTAATTAAGATAGAGCTCTACAAAGTATTTGCAAGAAATGCCACACTAACCAGCTACTTATACATGGACAATAGTTGTTCCACCAAGAATTCATGCAAGTAAGAAAAATACTGGTCTTGTTTCATTTGAAAGAATCCCATCCACAAATTATTGAAATAGTGGTAGTAATGAGACAGTTCCACATCTAACTTGAATGGTTTTGGTTCTGCACATTGCATTTAAGCACATAACAAATTTATTCATTTTGCTTTGCTAGTGTTGCTGGGGTTTTTTCCTCCCTAAATAAAACATCAGAAGTGTAACACAGATTAGTCACACCTGAGACATTCCAGCATGTTAGCTTGCCAGTCACTAGTAATCTGAATGGAGTTCTGCATAAAGCTCCCACTAAGAAAGCAAAATGCAGACAGATTTTGACAAAGCTTGCTCAGATAAAGAGAGAGATCCTTGAACTCCTTTGCAGGAGCCAAGCAAAATGCATTAGCTTGCACTCCCAGTATGTAGGGCCAAGGGGAAAACAAACAGAGAGTTAGCCTCACTTATTGGCCCTGTGCCCTTTCCACACCATAAAATGACTGAGGCAACATGGAAGAAATGTTCTCCATACCCTGCAGAAACGTACAGGCCAGCTTGCTTGTATCCTCATTTCTAAAGGCCTTTGCTTTACTAACAGGCGTAAATGCATTGCTTCTTTCTGGGTGCCTGGATGATGTCCAGTGTTTCACCTTCCATAACTTGAAGTTTGACAGCTTCCATGCTGTCGAGGAATGCACCAAAAGTGATGCTGTGCAAGAGGGCAAAAGAGAGAGAATGAGGTGCAGTTTTGTGTGTAATATGATCTACAGACTTTCGTATTGCTTGCAGTAGGAATAAAAGTAGTCATTAGTGAGATGAAGTATAAATTTTACACTCCTGTAGTCAGTTACTTAACTGATCTTTCCAGAAACTTGGCAAGAGAAGTGTACTGCAGCTATGCATATATATTATACTTAATGATGGCCATTAAGCCTGCAGTCACAAGATTCAGTTTGCTTTTTGCTGCTAAATTTGAACTGCAGCCTCCCAGATTTTGTAATAGTTACTGACAAGGTACAAAATAATAGTCCTGTGAAATCATGACCCTGATTAGTAACGGGGTAACTGCACCCCCCTCTTCAACTTCATTGGTCCCAGTGGGTTTATACCAACAATAAATTTGGTTTATTCTTTGAAGATGAAAGGTGCTATAACATGCACTTTATTAAAACCACTATAAAGACTTGTTATTTTTGCTCATATACCTGCTGAGTGATGGTTTCCAGAAGTCTAATGGCACCCCCTGAGCATGCGCACTCACTTTTCTTTCCATCTTGGAGAATTCCTCTTAAAACTGCAAGCCACTTTTCCAGCTTTTGGTGTATAGCTTCTTGTGTGCTTCAGGACTAGAGATCAGCCTTTCTATAAGCCAGACAGCTGTGTGGGAACACAGGTCTACTGTGAGCTAGAAGTAACACAGCATCTTCAGAGACGGAGGTGATGCAGTGGACAAGGTTCAGAATCAGATGCTGATCTTGACTCTTAACCGGGCCATGGACTGGTGGATTTGGGTGGCAATGCCAAATTCTTACCATCTTTGACCCCAATCAGAAACCTCCCACAATGATTCTAGTGATGATTTATTTTCCTGCACAATAAATTTCTTTACATAGGAAAAATTCTGAGAAGCCTGCAGGAACATTTTTTAACTTCTACTGAAAATTTTCCTCCCTCTCTTTCTCTTTTGGTGCAGAATCTCTTAATCACTGTTTCCCAAAACTCACATGCTTATTCTTTCGAGGCTGTTAACAGAAATGTTAGTCAAAAGAACAGCCTATGTTCCTAGTACCCATACCATAACATAAAGCTACAGTCACCAGGCTCTTCCAAAGAGGATGCTGTCTTCAGGTATGCACCTTTAAAAGTAGTACTCTTCCTACCAAAATCATCTGCTCAGCATTTTCAAGCTCTGTTGTATGGATGCCAAGAGTATGATTTCTGAGAAGCATTCAAGAACCTCAACAAAGGCTTTGTTCAAATTACTAACTGCAACCCTGCCTCCTGAACTTTCCTTTTCTCCCCATTTAACAGATCTATCATTTGTTTCAATTTCTGTGAGCATTAACAAGCCAACTGGCTTCTCAGAATACATCTGCTAACCACCTTCACAAACCAAGCATCCTGTCTATGGCTAGAAAGGCTTTTTCCTAAAGAGAAAATATATATATTTTTTTTTTAAATCAAGACTCAATATGAAGAGGAAAGGAGTCAGTGAAAAAATCTCAATGGTCTCATGCCATATGCAACGTTTAAGTAAGAGAAGAGAAACAAACTTTTACTTCAGTCACAAATACAGAGAAAATGAACTGGAATAATCAATCACGTATCTCAGTTTGTGTTCTTGTGCAGCTCGAAGTACATCCAGAGTCTTGTGAATGACACTAGTTTTCCTGGTATTTGACAGTCTGAAATCCCTGACTCAGTGGCCTGTACAACCCACATGATATTTTTGCAGGCATATCTTTTAAAAGATTAATCAATGTCTATTAATGATCTGTCCTGTTTGCGATTGGAACAATAAAACCATTTGTTTCTATTCCTATTGCCTTGCTTGGCAGCCAGAAGTGACCACAGCCTGTCCCTTCCACCACCTCTGCCCCTTTCCTAAGCTGCCAAGAAGTCAGAAGTTCTAAAGATTTAACCTTCTGTTATGACAATCCTATTTCTTATAGCTTAGTTACCAAACTCCCCATTTCTGCCTAAGTTTCTGTTAAGAATAGAAGAAATCTCAGAAAATGCAGTCAGCTCTTGCAAGCTACAGACAGGAGGAGGCTTTTCCTGTAGCATGTGACCCTTGTAGCTGCACACCTCACCTCCTTCAAAGGCTACGTTTGGAAAAGACGCTCTTTTCCTTTCTACCAGAGGGGTTCCGTTGGAAACACAGACTTATACAGTGAAGGTGGTAAATTAACGCATTATCTCCATTGTCTTGCCACTTCCTTCCACCCTGCTATTCTTTATAATGGCCTGCCAACATTTTCATGAAACAGTAAACAAAGGAGTTTTCACATCCCTCAGCAGATTTCCCGAAGTAAGATTGCTGGGTTTCCTATTTTAAGAGAGGAGAAAAGAGCTAGTCCAAACCAAACCAGGACTCACAGTGACTGTCACAACATGCAAACAGGGTTGCTTCTCCTGGAGAATTTGCTTTAAATTGTTCACCAAGATCCAGCTGTTACTGAGCAAATTCACAGAGCACCAGTGTTAACCAAAAGTGTATAAAGATAGCAAGTTTTAAAAGTATATTAACAAATTAAAACCATATACTTAATTCAGCTGTACAGAATTCAGTTCTATACTGCTAGAGGGATGAGAATAAGAGCTTTTGTCTATTACAGTTTAAAAAAATAAAAAAGGCAAGAAAGGAAATACCTTCAGCAGTTGGTTTACTCCTTTCTTTAGTCACCCTGCCACAAACCAGACAGAGCACATAGGACAGCATGGCAGGATAATCCAAGTGGGAATGGATGTGTGAGCCATGAAAGTAGACCAGGTTGGTTTTATTTATGTTGACATATATATACATACACACATATATAGTATATACACAGACTGAAGTTCTGTACACATACACACACACATATTTCCTTTCTCTTCTCCTTAAATTAAACCCTGCTCTTAAATATGTAGGCCACACACACAGCTCCCACAGATACCAGTGGCAGCGCATATGTGCATCTTTGGGCTAAACCTAGGTTATCTACAATGTCTTAGGCATACAGCTCAGCTTAATTTTTTAATACTTCCCTACATATAACCTTTATTCACTCTACATGAACACCAACAAGCCTGAACAAACATAAAGAAAAGCACAGGGTTTGTTTTGGATTCTTGAAAAAACATATCCAAGATCTACATCATACACAATGGTTCGTATTTGATGGAATATCCATCCTACCATGAGCTGCAGTTCAACAGGGCCAGGGCAGGAATGGAGGGCTGGGCAGAGAAGAAAGAATCTAGGTCTTTATTCTTGAAAGTTAACTTTTACATACACACAGCTGAACTGCATAATAACTTCAGCATTAATTCTTATGAATGTATTTTTTAAATTGATATTTTAAAAAGAAAAAATTAATAAAGGCAACAGGCTTGCAAAATTTAGTACTTTCCACATTCCTGTTAACCAAAGAGTTAAAGAATGTAAGTATTGTTTGGCAGATATGGAGAGAAACCATAAGTCCAACTCACACACCTGTGATATTAACATAACTTATTTTCATTTTCTCTGTTTTTTCCTCTTATTAAAAATGAAAGCACAGAAAAATAACTACTGTAGCCTTACCTCAAACATTCACCCCACATTTACTCCAGATCTTCCATCGTAACAGCACTACAAAATATGGCCTCTGTGCTCATAGTTTGTGCTCACCTGCTCCCCAAGTGCAGCTCATTAAGCTGCACACCTGCAGTGACTTAACTTGGGCTTTACTCAGCTCTCAACCCACCCCAGCAACGGTGAAATTGTTTGCTTTCCACACTATTGTTAAATACTCTCTTCTTATCAGAGTTTTCACAAATATGATACTCTCTGCCAACTTCCTTGATAAATCAAACCCCTAATATTCAGCAGCTATCTGAAGAGCAGCTATTTACTGTACCAAATGCACACAAAAGTGTAACTATTTAGGGAAAAAAAAAAAAAGGTCACTTCCAGCGTAGGTGCTGTGAGTGACCATTGCATCAAAACAGGTGCCATTAGCAATGTAACTGCATGTCACTCAATACTTTAGGGGGTCAAGAGATGCAAGAGCCATTTAAAGCTTTTTCTTTTCACTTAGCTTAAACACCATTTTAACTAAAAATACTAATTATGGGGACAGCCTCTCCATGTGAATGTTGTGACTTTTAAATGCTGTCTGCATTTAAAGTTTTTGGGAAGCATACACTGTTTATGTACCTCTTGTATATGCAGAAAGAAATAGAGTAGATGTGAAGTTAGAGTTGCGCACCAGGGAAAGCGTACTTGGTAGGGAAAAAAGGCTCTCCTGTGGGGGTCTTTAGTATCACCCAGGCTTCTAGAGATGCTGTGTTTGCAAATGGTTTCATGGCCTGTTCTGTGGAAGTAAAATAAACTTCCGACCACAGATGAAACTCTATAGGCAGAGTTCCACAGGGGGAACCTGTGAGGGAGATTTCCTTCTTGTGAGTCTCTTATCCCTGAAGTAACTCTGCTGATGTTGTTAATATTACACGAGAGATCAATTTCCCTTATGTCATTCATTTCATTTTTAAAGCCAAAAAGGCCAGGACAGTCACTCCAAAAGAGTAAGCCACCTTATTTCCATTTCCACTTGTGCAGCTACAGCAATCTAGAGCCAGCTAAGAACCTGTTCAACTGTCTCTAAGGTAGGTTAGATTTTATGGCCAATGTGGGATATTTTCTAGTGAAGGATGTTGACAACAGTCAATAGTCCCAACCAGTTTAGAGCTGGATTCAGGTTACCTGCGTTGGGTTACTGGGGGTTGAAGGTACAGAGAACCTCTCCAGCTTAAGGATATTCACAGTGGCTGAGTACAAGAGGCAGGAGGTTGTGTATTGCCTACAGTGCTTGAGATGTATGATTTCTAGGTTGGCTAATAATGATCAAAGGTCTCACTCCTCCCAGAGACCTGGTAACTGTCTAAGGCTGTGTTAGATGCTAGGTTTCAGGCACAGGGTACATAATACACAGCTACCATTTCTGAGTTAGCCAGAGGCCGTGGTGCAGTAAATACAGAAGCTGTCAATCCTGTGACATGTTCCCTCTACTTCCCATCAAGTGCTGCTGACCTTCATGACCACAGAACTGCTTTTGCAAAGCAGCACAGAGGTCCATGGCTTCCATGCTCCATTTTACATTGGCCATGAGATTTATGAGCAGAAATCTTGTAAAAATTGAATTTCAGCTGCATTTCCTTCACTGACACATTGGCAAACATCTTATAAATCACAACACTAGTGCCAAAATCCCTGACAGTGCTCAGCAGATTTTATCAAGCTTTGATAACCTCCAAAACCAAGTTCCACAGAATCTTACTCTAATTTATTATTAACTTGCTATTAGAAAATGTAGTTGAACAAACAATATTTGGTGGAATGCCAAGTACTCAAAACATCTGCAACACCTGCAAATAAATTATATCTTCTCATAATCTAAAAATACATCTTTTGTATTGTATCCTGGAAAGAATGGGGAAAGTAACTTGCTTATAAAACCACCACAAATCCTGTGCACCATGTAATCGGTTTCATTTTATGCACTAACTTTCTTCACATCTGTGCAAATAAAGCCATTGTTACAATGCACAAAGAGCTGTGGCATATAATACACACAGCTATGAAACCACGAGTGAAAAACATGTTGAGTCTTTAGATGGAAGGGAGAACATCTGCTTTTGGCATAGGAGTGTAAATCAATCCAAGATGTTTATTAAAGAGTAAGTAACAACCTGTCCACGCGTGCTTTCCCCCATCCAGCCTTGGTTCTGTTCTTTCTTTGTTATTTTCCTGGCAGTTAAATATGGGCTCTGCACATTGAAAGTATGTGTTGTTTCTTCATGTACGGATAACATAACTTGTCACATAATATTTAACAAGTATGTGATGGGGAATGGTTTGGACAAAAACGAAAGCCAAAATGAGGTGGGAAGGAAAGGGTAAGTACAAACAGCTACACCACAGTGACTGAAATGTTTATTACTCTGGATAAGGCAACTAGGTTTCCTGATGTTTTTCAAAGGAATAATAAGACCTAGATTTGATTTCATGTTCTAGCTCTTGGAAATTAGTGAGCAAAATTTGCAACAGTGCAGGATGGTGAATATTTCCTTCCTCATCAATCAGAGGCATAAGCAAGCATTAAAGAAGGGAGGAGTCAATATGGCTTGACTTCGTATTTACTGAAAGTATGTATACCTTCCACAACTGGGTCTGCCTGAGTAGGACTGCTTAAGAGTCTGTCTTTCAGTACTTGCATGGAGTCATAAGCAGCAAAGCAACACAATATTGGCACTGGTCAATATTGGCACTGGAGGCTGGCCCTTTCTGGAGCAATTGCTGGTGTATTTGGCACAGCTTGTAACATGTTCCTCTCCTACTGACTAAGGAGTTCTAAGGTGTGCTGTATGAATAGCAGTCTAAGAACAATACTGTGGTGGTTTGGGTGGATTCACCCTTTTGGTTTGCACGTTGCAGCCAAACACAGCCTGCTCTCTCACCCTCCCCTGCCCCTCGCCCCGAGAGTAGGGCAGAGAACTGGAAGGAAAAGGGCAAGGAGACTCATGGATTGAGATAAAAACTATTGACTAATTAAAATGAAATTATAATGGTAACAACAGTGATAACAGAACATACAAATGAGTGATGCACAGTGCAATTGCTCACCACTCGCTGACCAATGCCCAGCCTGTGCCAGCCAGTGATCCTGGAGCAGAGACAGTCCCCAAACTGAAACCCCAGAAGAGTGAGCCCAAGTGATCCCTAAGAGAATAACCCCATCTTCCAGTCATCCCTGGTTAATGTACTGACATGACGGGACATGATCTGGAATATCTCATTGGCACATCCAAATGCCAGTTCTGGGTTTTGCTATTCACTGCGCTTCTCCCTCCCAGTCCTGATGCAGCTGGGAACCAGCCAAACACCGTGGCCTTGAGCTCCAGCAGCAACTAATAACACCAGTACTGTTATCAACGTTTTTCTCATAACAAGTCCTACACTGAAACTAAACCACAGCCATTCTAATTACTAAGAAAATTAACTCTATCCTAGCAAAACCAGGACAAATACCTTTTGTGGGCAGCCACTTCTGTGCTGCATGAAGCAGCACTTAAGAGACTGGAAGTGGGGAAGAAGGCAGTGATTCTAGGCCTGAGGGTAGAGCCTGGAACATTCAGTTCTCCTTCCTCTTCCATCAAAGGTTGCACAGGAACATGTCCTAGGATGCCTCAGGAGAGGGACTCCCCACTAGCTAGGAAGGAGGGAGCAACCCATTCTGTGTCCCCACGAATGGCCTACTTTGTAGCATGCTATTTAGTAACCATGGATAGAAATAAGATACCACGAATGTGGTCTTCTTGACTTCCAGGTGGGGAGGTGATAAGAAGGTGATGCTCTTCTTCTTCAGGTGCATTTTGGAAACAAGACATGTCCTCTCAGGCACTGAAGGGCTCATCCACTGGAAAGACAATCTCTCTTTTGTATGCTGGCAGTGGAAAACCACAGTGCTTCACTGGCTCGTTTTTAAAAGATGAGGTTGGAAAACAGACTGGTTGACACATGTTGGTTCAGGAAGGCTCGTGGTGCAGAACTGGGGATGGTTGTGAGAAAGTTTCAACAGAGAGGTCCATGCTGTTCAGGGAGCAGAGGCTGCTGGAAGTGTGCCATCCAGTTTTTTATACCTGCACATTTAATTGACTAGACTGACCTCCAAACATCTTTCGTAATTGTTCATTTCTTCTTTGTTAAAATAGTCAGGATATGTTCAAAAGCCGGGTTCCATATGCATATGTTTCAGTGATAATGTTGCCTCTCCACTCTGCCCCCAAAGCAGCAAAGATTGCTGTAAATTTGTTAACTGGGTCTCTTTTCATCTGTAGCTGAAACAGAGCTGCACAAGAGACCCAGGTGGATTTGCTCAGCAACGCAGAACATACCAGGACAGAATTTATACAGCAGTTACCACTGCAGGCTAGAATTATCTTGATCAGAGTTGTTATGACATCCTGTTACAATATTTTAGCCAGGGCAAAAATATTAATTAAATAAAAATACTTGGGTAGATCATAAAAGTGAAAAAAAATAAAAAGGGCAGTAATACTTTCTCTCATTTATTCCACACACTCTTAAGTTTCTCCTTCTATTTTCTTTCATTTTCTTTTCTTCCATATGCCTGATAATGGGACTTTGTGGGACTGAACCTTTTGCCAGTTGCTGGTGCCAGCTTTTTGCAGATTGCCTCGGACAGGTCTCTTCGTTTCCATTTCATTTTGTCTTTCTATGGCTGACACATATTGTTATTTAAATGAATGCTTTTGAACTCAGATTTTTTTTAATGCAAATGTGTGCTGCTTTGCTATTGAACTGAAAATATCAAGACTGTTTTTCTTCTATGAAAAGTAGGATAAAGAGCAATACTCTCAGGGCTGAAGGTGGGTTGGAATGTTACTTTTCTGTGAACTTAAGCTAAAAAAAAGGAAGATATACACACAATGATGATGATGTATCAAAATACTGGCTAAATCTTCTTTCTAACCAAGATATGATTAAATCAATATTATATGTTTTAAAGAACAGCTGAGGTAGGGAAGGTGCCAAGACACAGCAGACTGGTCACACTATCTCAGCGCATTCTGTATAAGAGAGTTAGGGGAGTACACACTGAAGTGCCAGTACAGGACTCCAGCAATTTTAAGGTGCTCTACCCATTCCTTCCTTTTGAAGGGCATGACTCATTTTAGTTCAAAAGCAGGTGTTTTTATTTTAAGTTTTTTGAAAGCTGTTTACCAGGAACCATAGACTGAACTTACTTATAGGGAAGTAACAGGGAAGATGGAAAAAAAGAACAAATCCCTGGTTCCTCTTAAAGTATACTACATTCATGTCTTTAGAGTGGGTTTTTTTAACCTGTATGTCTAGTAATGTACTTTTTAACAAAAGGTGAATGTGGAAGTTCTCCAGTAATCACATACCTCCTGGAGCTGGAGCTTTCTGCTCATCAAATATTACAAGATATGCAAAAGCCACATCCCATGCCCCCAGCACCAAAAGGGTTGGTTAACACCTGAGTTACATCCATACCTGGTCTCTGCCAGACCAAGAAGCGTGTGACGCTGAAGCATGTGGACTGTCTCACCCCTTTTCCCATTGGACTAGCATCCATCTTGCAGCAAAAAATGCCACAGTTCGTGCCCACTAACACCCGTGCCAGCAATATTAGCAAACAGATCTCAGAGACTGAGCTCCCTTTTCAATCACAGAAGTCGTCGTTTTCTTTCAGTGTCAGCAGCTGCTGCTTCAGACCAGGCTTTCTACATGTTATTCCTGGACTACTGCAAACTTGAAGTGCTGCTTCCTCTGCAATACCAAATTTATGGATGAGAAGACAACTTCAGTCTGTCAGGTGATAATTTGGCATCCTTATGTCAGTGTTAAAATCCCTACAGCTGTAAATATTTACTGAAAATGAAATATACTCATATACTCCAGCTAGCACATTACCATATGAATAAATCTAACATTAAATAAATTGTGCACTCCTTCTTTTATTCCGTTTATAAAATTTGTGCTTCTTGCTCTGAGCATTCTTAGCTTAGTACAGCTATTCAGAAGTAGAGCAATTCGTGGTGTGCTTGATTTCTTTTATAATACGACGTTTTGCTTCTTATGTTTCACCTCTTACAGCTTTTGCAAAGTTTTGATTTGACAGGACAAGAACAGTGAGGGCATTAGGACCAAGAGAAAGACGCACACACTGCTCTGTATTATGTCTGGCAAAGTGCTTCCTGACTGAGTGCCGTAGTTATGTGTGAAACAAAGTCAGGGACCGACTAGTTCTCATCTGTTGATCACAGTTAACTTGAAGCCTCTGAACGGGGGAGAGCTGTCAGATCTGCTTTTAGAGATAAGGTGCTTCAATCCAGGCAGCAACTGGAAACTTTGAAGAAGCAGAATCTGCTCTGGAAGGGAGCTCTAAGAAATGGAATTTATTTTTACTTAGAATTTAATAAGGAAGAAAAAAAAAAAAAAACAACTTTAGCTTCTCTTTTCATCAGCTAAACATGCGCTTTCCTGACTGAACTGGGACTCTGTATGATAAAGGATCTACTTTATCTCACTGGATCCATGCTACCTTTTACGACAGTAAGTGCAATATTAATAGGAATGTTATATTTTGTCTGTAAATAGAGAAGAAAGCATGAAACGGCATCAGTGAAGTGTGAGGGGAGCAAAAAACGTCCTCTTGGCAGATAGTGAAAACCAGGGCTTTGCTGCAACCCGAGAGCTGGAGTCGGAGAAAGATCCAAGTGATATTTAACATGACCATCTGTATCATTTTGTCACCAACAGCATGTTCTTGAGGAAGAAGTGCAGATATGGATCACGTAAGCTGCAGTTTCTCCTGTTGCTGCTGATGCTGGGCTTTTTGCTACTCATGGTTACCACGCTGAATCCACCACCCAGCAGCCAGAGCAAGGAAGGGACTTTCCAGCCGGTGGAGTTTAACCCCCGGGAAGGGTATCGGATGGGCTTTGCGGAGACACAAGAGATGCTGGAGAGCCAGGAGGAGAGCCAGCAGTACTACCCTTTGGATGGGCTGTCACCGTTCATCTCCCTGCGGGAGGACGAGCTGATCGCGGCCGTCGTGTCGCCCGGCGGCAAGAGGAACCACAGCAAGGCCAGGAAGGGCTACCGCCTGGTGAGGCAGCAGGGCCGGCGGCCGGAGGGGAAGGCGGAGGGGAACC
>NW_010289905.1:0-7086 GCF_000700745.2 Antrostomus carolinensis | reverse complement strand
CCCAGGGACACTCAGCCTGGGGTCCACGTCGCTGCCGCAGGTGTCATCATCCGTTGTTGTGTGGCAAGCTCAGCACTAACCTTCCAGCTGTACTTAATTACTTGAATGTATCAAAATTGTCCACATTCAATGTACACAAGTATATATTGCTCCAAAAAACTGTGGTTTACAGACCTACAACCAATATCTATATGTATGTGTTTGTGTATATACATACGTGTGTGTGTGTGTGTCTGTAGATACACACACAAACACAAACGTGTATATATATATGTTTTTCTCTCAATACTTGAAACTTAGCCACTGTGCTTGAATTTAAAAAAGAAAGAAAAAAAAAAACACAAAAAACACACAAAACCCCCCCCAAAAAAATGGTGGGTGAAAAAAAAGAAAAATCAGACAGGTGATTTATTTTGCCATCACTTTGGTGACTTTCTTTTTTATCTAACTGCATGTAGCGTGAAACCAACTTTTTTTGGTGAAAAAAATATTTATTGCTTTGTAGACAATAAGGTATGCAAAAAAAAAAAAAAAAAGAAAAAAGAAAAAAACACCCCAAAAACCAACTCCCCAACCATTGTTGAAGTTGCTAGTGTAGTCCATCCGCTAGTGTCATGGCTTTGTCACTGTTGCAGCGTTTGTGTCTAGCGTCTTTAATAGATTTCAGAAACCTCAGTCGAATAAACACGTATCTTCAGGTTTGTGAGAGTGGATGATGATGTTCTTTATAAGGTAATGCTTGATACTTTGTCAACATTTTTTTATTTGTGTTTTGTGTGACTTTTTTTTTTTTTTGGCTTTAAATTGTACAACACCAATTTAAGAAAATAAAATTGATTTGAAATTGTTAGTGACCTGTTTTCAGTATTTTATAATTCCTGTGAGTACGGTATCTGAGTAAAGCATTTAATGTGTTTGGTTGTACCAGCCTTGACTTTCAAATGAAAAAGTGCTGTTACCCCCTTTGCACAGAGGAGCTTGGGCCAAAACAAGCTGTGTTGGCTAAAGACACACGTGAAGCCTTTGGATTTGGAAGAGTTGAAGTCAGTTTCTGGGTGGGAGCTGTAATCACTGGCTCATCTCTCCCTATGACCTGGCTTTGCTCTCCTCCTGCTACAGTTAGAAACTCCATCGTGAGTTGATGGCAGACCCCTTCCCATCCAGTTAGGTGCTTACATTTCACCCAGGTCTCAGTATTTCCAAGATCAGCCTTTTGGAGCTAATTATTACTTGGCACTCCAGCATGGAGCACCTGGAGAAGGGTGTTTGATGGCCAACTGGAAGGGTGAGCACTGAGTGTAGGTTCATGGTGGTGTTTTTATGAGACCTAATAGTTATGCCTTATTTTAAACTCCAGCTTTTTTTAATCAATAGAGTCAGGAAGCTTGTTGCTGTACAAGAGAGGTACTTAAAGATGACGTGTGAGTATAGTGATAAGATTTGAGTGTTTTTAATGAAGATTAAATGTTTTTCTGCCGTGTTTGTACTCATTTCAGTTTGTTATTTTAACAGAATGGCACAAGGCTTAGTTTTGCTCACCTAGCTGTGCAGAAAGTCACTAAACTTGGCAAAAAGCACAGTGAAGGTGGTGTGAGCGTTGGTCCTGACTTTGGGTGCAAGACAGGTAGTTGTAATCGCTGCTCAGTCTGAATCGGAATATGCTGTGAAGAGAAGCTCAGCTCTGCAGCTGGGACATGAGAGGTGCTGAATTCATTAGCCCAGTCCTTCCACTCTTAGACAAACTTGAGCAACAGAATTGTAAACTTTAAGGAGCCAAAGACCGTAATTCCATCAAACATTTCCCAAAACTCCACTTGCTGGACTGGGTGTGTATTGTTGGCCGTGAGCATCCCTGGGGAGAGTCCTGCCCGCCAGCCCCTGTGTGACTCAGCATCATCCCCGCACACACTGGATTGTGTTGGTTTTTGCTAAGAAAGGACCCTGTTTAAAAATCTTCATTTACCATGAGCTGGAATTGTCTTTTCTTGCTCAGCCCTATTTATAACTTGTTTCCTGCCTCTGCCTTTCCCACCACGGGTTTGCTCCATGAGAACAGTCCTGCCTGGAAATGCCGGGCTCCAGCCAGTTGTCAGCACTGACTCAGGCACAGGGAGAGTCGGTTCCTTTTCCCTGCGGAGCTGCCCCACGCTGCAGCCGTGTCAGTGCTGGGGGCAGCTCTGAGAAGCTGCACTTCAGTGTGGTGAAGACATCGTGGTGGTACAACCTGGGCAAGACCCTACGGCAGCCCTTGGAAAGCTGGTCAGAGCTAAATACATATAAATGCTGGTGTTGCTTAAAGTCTGGCAGCTCAGCACACTTGCATCTTTGGTGTTTGGGGGTTTGGGTGGGGTTTTTGGGTTTTTTTAACATGTAAAGCCCCCTATTGTGAAAAAAACCTTGTATGTTTGTTCCCTGCAGCATGGGATTGTGGCAAAGAATATATATGCAAGTTTCTGATGTTGGGCTGAAGAAAAGGGGTTTATTTTGAAACTGCCTGTGAAGAAGTTTAAAGGTTCAGCTGGAAAACCTATAGCTAAATGAAAGATGGAGCTGTGTGTCACATCCTCGTGTGCACAGAGAATGCTCTGCTGAATCCATGGGACTCTCATAGGCAGCAGAGCAAAGGGAGAAAGTGCTAGCTGGGAAGACTTGAACAACAGAAATAAACAGTCTCTTCTGAAAGCACTAAACCATGGGGCCTGAACAGTTTACAAAGCACCAGTGAAAATTGCACAACTTTCTAGATGTTTATTGTGACATTAGGCTGCTGTTGATTCTAGGAGAAAACAAACAGGAGCAATTCTTCCAGGGCGTTTGGCTTCATTCCCGTATTTTATATTTAGTTGTTGGTAAGTACGTCAGCAAAAACGTGCTCATTCAACTCTGAAAGATCAGAGGTGGCTTAGTGACATCAAGGAAGTAGAAATGGGTGGGTGTGTGTTCAACCAAGGCAATATAAAGGTCAGATACTCTGCTTCTAGTTACCAGCTCTTCTAAAGCTTTATTTCATGAGGAGTTAACTCCTTCACAGCCTATTTTAGCCCTGCAGTGTTTAAATTAATCATCTTCTCCTGCACTGGCATGTTGTGGCTGGTCAGCCTGTGTGCTGGCTGATGGTCCTGCTCCCCTGAACGGGGTCAGTAGTGGTGGAAGCTGTAACAGCTGGAGGGATTTTCTTGAAGGAAGGGAAGGCAGGAAGGCACCGTGCTACCAAAGCTCTTCAGGGCAGGAGCTAATGCTCTCCAGACAAATCCTAGTGGTTGGATTTATTTAACTTTATTACCATAAAGGTAGTGCTGATGATGGGTGCCATTCCCTGGATGAGGCACGGCACGTAGTGTGGGGATACAGACTTCCCTGGGACATTTCTGTTCTAAACCCAGCTTTTTTAGGGACAATAGAGTCAGAACCAGCCCCCTCCTGGGAGCTGAAACCTGGCAGGAGATCTGAATGCTTTCAGAAAATATGTTAAATAATGTATTTCTAAGAATGAGCTTAAACGAATAATCTCAAACACAGGTTTCTGCCCTTACTGTGGAGAGAGGGTAACCGAGTCGCCAAATGTTCACAGTTGTGTTTCATGAGCCCTCGCTGAGACCCAGATGCTACTACTGGAGATCCCTTGGAGCTGGACTCAGCCGCCTCTCGGGTTGTTAACCCCGCCTGGCTGTGTCCAGAACACGGCTCAGATCCAAAGCCCTGGTGCGAGAAGAGTCAGCTCCCAAAAAAGTCATTCCCGAGTCTTGTGCATGAGGCGACACGCTGCAGACCCACAGCACGTGGGGGTCATGGCTTCTGCTTCTCAGCATCTGCTGTGAGTATTTGCTTACGTTGGCAGAGGGATCGTTAACTCACTGTGGTGGGGAATTACAAGCTTGCTAGGGTTCCTGCTGCAGGTCATCTGGAACCACTTACAGGTGAGTTGTTGCTGAACTTCTCACAATTCAGCTCTTGTTTTAGGCAGTTCAGTGAGAAGGGACTGGCCTGTGTTACAGCGGGAGCAGCTGTTGGGGGAAGAACACTGACTTGGTCTCAAACAGGAAAATTCTCTGCAGCTGCAGGAGTTTCCAGTGGTTTTCCCTTGAATTCTCTGTGCTTGTTCCCAGCTAATGCCCTGACACTCACCCGCTGGGGAGCAGGTTCTCCCTGCCCCACACAGCACAGCTTGTCTCCAGTTCCTAACACGGAGGTGAACAGCCTCTAACTACAACATTCGGTATCTCCTGAACTTCTAGTGCCACACAACAGAGAATATTTGTCCAAATGATCAAAATTTGTCCCCCCAGATTTGCTTTGGCTTTGCTTTCCCAGCACTGCAATGAAGATCTTTCCGCTGCAGGTCTCAGGCTGTGCACTAACCCTCAGCCCCAAGCTCTGTTTGAAGGGACACAAGGGCTGTTGTGGGTTTTCATCCTCTGGAGTCTGTTGCTCCTGCTGATTGCAGGGTACGCTGTGTCATCTTTAATGACTTTAAAGTCATTAAAGATCAGTTGAGCAGTTTTTTTCCTTCCCTTTAACAGAAAACAATTTGAAGAAAATATCCTTCAAAACACAATGTTTCTTCAGAGCTTTTTTTTTTTTTTAATGGATTTAAAAGAAATTATATTTCTCTGAAAATATAAAACAAATCCTCTTGAAATAAATATGTCCTTTTTCAAAGCAGGCCTTGGGGAGGAGGAAGATGACAAAGTCGCTGGGGTCACATTGCCACAGAAAAGCAGAACAGGCTGTTCAGGGAGGGCTGAGCATCCCGTGGGGCCGGCTCTACCCGCCCGAGGGGGAAAGACCCAAGTGTCCCCGGGATGGAAGGAAGGAGCGGGACCCCGCGGTGGAAGGAGCGTGTCCCCGGGCAGGGGCTGCAGCTGCGGCTCAGAGCTGCCCTGGCAGGAGGAGGCTGGCGGGGCCGGGGCTGTGAGGAGCAGCCGAACCTCGCTGCGCTCCCCAGGACAACGCAGAGTGGAGGAGGCACATGAGGAGAAGGAGCTTTGGGCAGGAGGAGGAGGCGGTTCGTGCTGCCAGAGCCCCACCTGCAGGATGCTGTCGCCCGGGCACCCTCCGCTCGGGGCCGGTCCCCAGCGCCGCCGAGCCCTCGCTGGACGCGTCCCGGGTGGGCAGTGGGACCCTGAGAGGGAGGGATGCGGGGAGGAGCTGACCCAAGAAGTTTTGAAGGAGCCCCTGTGAGCGCTCTTATAAACCAGTTTTGAGTGAGGACTGATACCAACGTCGTTATGAAAATGAAATTAATGTGCCTCAAACCATGACTGTGCCCCAGCCCCTGCCCCGCAGCGGGTTTGCTCCCCGGGCCCATAGCTGCCCAGCGAGGGTGTAACTGTCCACGCGTCCCCAGATGCACTGGTACCCTGACAGCTTTTATGAGCCTGATTTCACTGCTGAGCAAACGTGATGGCAACGCTCTCACTCAAGGCCAAGCAGACATACTGATCAATGTACTTTAATTTTATCAGTCTTATTAGACACATGTGAAATGTTCTGCTCCTCACACAAACAGCAGGGAACCTTGTGAACTGTTTGCACAGGTTCCAGTTTAATCCTGGGTATGTGTCTGAGAGAAATGAAACCCCTTGTTAATTTAATTCCTGAAGACATTTGACTGCAAATCAAATCCAAGCAAGTGCGCCGGCCTCGCAGACCCCACGCCGTGATCTGTGATGGGACCTTCTGCTCCACGCCAGAAACTGCAGCCGTGGCTCTGCTGCCTTTTCACTTGAGATACACATCCCTGAGGGTCTGCTTCCCACTGCCAGCTGGGACAGAACTGACCGGCAGCAGCAACTCTGGCAAGTCACTTTAATTTCTCCTTTGCCTTTGGTAGCTACCTGTTTAAAGATAAAATAGATAAATTAAAAAGAAAGAGGCAGCACATGCTGTGGCAGGTGGACAGCAGAGCCTGTGCTGCCTGGTTTGAAGCGCCTTTGCTGCTCATGGAATGGGTGAGGGGCTGGGATATCAGAGCTTTTTCTCTCATGGGATATCCGTGTAAATCTTTTTCCTGTCCCACTACTGTTTTTCCACATCAGTTGAGGCCACCTTCCCTCCCTCAAATTTGCCTGGAATGAGCCAAATTCAGAAATCACAGCGGGGAGGGTGGAGGAAGATGGTGGCAGGCAGACGGGCAGTGCAAATGCCTCACTTCCTAAGGAAATGAGGCAAAAAAAGGTTCAGACACGCTGATGGAAGCGCTAGAGGATTTGTATTCCCGTTTCCCTTGGCAGCAGCGCTGCACTGCGACAGGCGATCCTTTATCACTTCTCTAAACAAAGTGCAGCTGGGACCGCATGATAAATCTTCCCCTCGCCCCATCCCGCTATAGAAGAAACTCAGAAGTGTCAGTTCAAAAGGGAACGTGCTGCATTTTTTCCCCTTATTAGCAGAAATAACAAGCCTGTGTTTGATAATCTGGCCTGCTTGGAAACATCAACCCTTCCATTTTCCATCTGAATGAATAAACGCTGCTCTGACGCTCACCTCGCGGCGTGCCAGCGAACCCGCGTCCTCTCTGGGTAGCTCCATCCCATGAAGCACTGAAGCTTGTAGCGTAACAAAACAGTTTCCAGGTGCATTTGGCTTTTTGGGAGGGATGTGCTGGTGCCTGATAAGCGTGCCTATTGTACTCAGCTTCCCTGGTAAGTGCTTCACTGCAGATAAAACTTGTTGCAGAAGACATGAGCACAAGGATCGCTTGAGAAAGCCGGCTGGTGGGAAACCTGATGGGGAAATGGAACTGTAGGAGCCTGCGCTTGATACTGGCACAAGCAGAAGCTGTGTGGAAAGGGGGGGGACAGGGACCAATGTCACATCTGTCTGGGAAGGGAACCAGGAGCTTTAATGACAGACCCGTGTGCCAGGGGCAGGTCTCCTCCCACCCGCCCCGGTCTCCCTGGCGCAGCGCTGCTGGCAGCGCGTTACCCCGGTGGGTCCGTAAGGGCACACGGAGGTTTTACCGACCCAGCTAAGGCTGCCCGCGGGGTCTGCTCCCTGGGCTGCCTGTACCCCGCTCGCCTGTGCTGTAGTAACTCGAGAGGCTTTTTTTGCCCAGGGAAGCCTCGGGACCGAGCAGGGGGATGC
>NW_010289904.1:1829-3644 GCF_000700745.2 Antrostomus carolinensis | reverse complement strand
GGAGCAGACGAAGGGGCAAGCCAAGCAAGAGCCGCTCGCAGGAAACCAAAACCCAGGTGAGCACAAGGGAAGCCCCCTGAGGCCCGAGGTGGGGGGTCCCCATGGAGGCACAAGGCCCCCCGGCACATCACCACGAGCCCAGCAGAGGCCGGGGACATTTACCGAAGGCTGTCGGTGGAGCAGCTCCTCAGGTGAGCAAGGGGCAGAGCCATCGAGGTCCCTTCGGCGCTGCCAGTCGCTGCACGTCAGCGCGGGGAACCCGGGAAGAACGTCCCAAGCTCAGCCCCGGGGCAGCCGGCCCCGGCCCCGGCCCAGCTAACGGATGCTGCCGTCTCCCTCGCCGCTCTGCAGCTTCTCCCGCTCAATGGAACACACCAGCTCCTGCACAAACTTCATCTCTGAGGCCACTTGTTTGGCCAACGCCTCGTAGTGGTTCTCCAGCTTTCGGTAACGCCTCTTGAGGCCGTTGGCCACCTGCACCACGCTCTTGGTCTCCTCCTGTGCCTGTTTCTTCAGGGTCTCCGTCTTCTGCAGCTCCTGACGGATCTGGCGGAGGTCCTGGCTGATGCTCTCATTCTCCTCCTTGTACCATGACTCCTTCTCCTCATAGATGGACAGCAGGGCCTCAATGTCCTCCTGGAAGGACTTCTTGTTCCTCTCCAGCTCTCGGAGGCTTTCCTCAGCTGCAGCCACCTCCTCCATGACCTTGGAGAAGCGCTCGAAGTTGATGTACGTGTTGTTTGGTGGCATGCTGGAGTGGGATTTGATGGTGTACTCCTTCAGGCGCGTGGTCTTCAGCCGGCGGCGCTCGGGCTTCTTGGAGTTGTCTTCATTGCGGACGTTCCTCCTCTTGATCACCTGCAGAGAGGGACAGACACAGGTGTGGGGCACAGCCCGGAGAGCAGGAGCCAGCCAGCCTTGGCACCCACTCGTGGTGACACCAGTGGCACCAAACCAGCCCCAACCTGGCGCTGGAAGAGCAGTGGAGAGCTGTTGGTGTATCAACACCCACCCTTGACTTCTTGGATGTTTGACACCCAAAAGGTACCAATTCTTTAACTTCTCACCTTAATCCAAGGGTGTTCCAGGCTTTGAGCGATGGTCATCCGCTTCCTACAACGACAGCAAGGCTGTGAGCGAGGGGTAGGGGCTTTGCTGCCTCTTTTCCTCTTAAACTTCTGGAAGAGCAGCTCGGATCCTACCACCCTTGGGGCACAGATGAGCCCAAACCCACTGTACTCAGGGGCCACCCCAGACAAGGGCCACATCCAGCTCCCATGTCCTCAGCCAGCGTCCCACGAGGAAATACACGGAGAAGATCCCACAGGAACCTCCCGACTGATGTCAGATCACACAGCACCGCTGCTCCCACCCCAGCCCAGGGTCCTGGGTGCTCAGGTCAGCCCTTGACCCCTTCCAAACCCCATTCCTTCCTTTTCAGCTGAGCAGCTGCACCCTCAGGGTGATCCCAGAATTCATCCCATGCCTGATGCAAGGGAGAGACTTTGGTTTCCAGATGTTTCATAACACCAAATCCTACACGCAGCGGGAAGGAAACGGGGGGGAAATGGGATTTATAAACATTTTCAGGAAAAACGGCCGGGGGGGGGCAGTGGGTGGGCTCAGAGCTAAACCCTAGTTGGGCAGGAGGGACCATCTCCTCTCCCAGGGGAACCCCCAGCTCCACTCCCTGTCTCTCACTTGGGGTCCTTGACAAGCAGGCGGCGGATGAAGTCCTTGGCCAGCTCGCTGGTGTTGCTGAAATACTCCTCATCGAAGTCGTAGTTGACGGCGGCGCTGGTGGTCAGGGGCCCT
>NW_010289904.1:1182-1795 GCF_000700745.2 Antrostomus carolinensis | reverse complement strand
CTCCTCATCGAAGTCGTAGTTGACGGCGGAGATGTTGGTCAGGGTCTCTTGCTTCGTTTCCCCCAGGAAAGGGGAGGCTCCGCTCAACCTGTGGTGAGAGCAGCTTGTGACACCCCAAAAAGGTGACAGCCCAAGGTGGGGGACTCGCCCTGCAGCACCCATCTCCCCCAGACTCCCCTTATACTCACAGGATGTAGGTGATGACCCCGATGCTCCTGGAAGAGAGAGGAAGAGGAAGATGAAGCCCAGCAGAGCGCGGTCAGTCCCCTCTCCCTGTGCTTTCAGCAAGAGGGGAGAGACACCAGCACGAGCCCAGTGCCACGAGGGCCAGGACTGGAAGGTACCTGGGAGAGGACTCACTCACCACATGTCGGCCTCCAGCCCCAGCAGGATGTAGGTGATGACCCCGATGCTCCTGGAAGAGAGAGGAAGAGGAAGATGAAGCCCAGCAGAGCGCGGTCAGTCCCCTCTCCCTGTGCTTTCAGCAAGAGGGGAGAGACACCAGCACGAGCCCAGTGCCACGAGGGCCAGGACTGGAAGGTACCTGGGAGAGGACTCACTCACCACATGTCGGCCTCCAGCCCCAGGGGTTCATAATTCACAATTTCTGGAG
>NW_010289904.1:0-1162 GCF_000700745.2 Antrostomus carolinensis | reverse complement strand
GAAAACAGGCTTATCCTGGGGGAAGGACGCCTGTCCCCATGGCCACATCCCGGCCGCTGCCCAGCCGGCTGCACCAGGGCTTGGGGCATCTCTCCAGGATTCAGCCAAAGCATTCAGATCCTGGAGGAACCCCACGGGAACACCATCAGCCAGGTCTCACCTACAAACTCCGGGGTCCCAAATATATTCTTGAACTCATTCCCAGCTTCAATCTTGTGGGCGATCCCAAAGTCGATGAGTTTGATGCGAGGGTTTGGCACGTTCTTGTCCAGCAGCATGATGTTCTCTGGCTGTGGGGGGAGAGGACACACACACCTCAAGTCAGGAGAGATCCCACAGCCAGTCCCACTGCTCCACAGGAGCCTGGATGCTCATCCCCACTCCCCAGCTGCTGAGCATGGGGTGTTTGCACCTCCCAGACCTCACCTTCAAGTCAAAGTGGGCAATGCGCTTGGAGTGCAGGTAGTGCACCCCATCCAGGATCTGCTTGAGGAACTGGGTGGCCTCCTCCTCCGTCAGGGATTCCTTCTCAGCCAGGAAATCAAAGAGTTCACCCCCTGAGACCAGCTCCAGGATCAGCACCACGTCCGTCTTGTTCTCGAAGATGTCGTGCAGCGTGATGATGTTGGGGTGCTGGATCTCCCGCAGGATGTCCACCTCCCTCTCGATCTCCTCCCGGCTCACGCCCCGACGGCTGGACGACATTTTTTTTTGACGACAGCCGACGCTTCTTGATGAATTTGGCCGCGTATTCCAGACCCGTTTTCCTCTCCCGGCATTTTCGTACAATGGCAAACTGGCCGCTGTGGGACGCGGGGAGGAGGTGAGGTGAGGATCTCAGGATCTCCTGCCTCGCATGTGCTTGGCAGCAGGAACAGCACCAGCATGAGGATGGGGGATGCTGCTGTGCAGGAGGACGCCCAGTTTCCCAGTTTCCCCGGAGTCTGTTGGGAACTGGGATCCTCCTGCACGCAGCTGATGATGCCACCTGCTCCTGGCACACTCCTGGGATCTACAGACCCAGGGTGTAAACCCCAGCACTGCCCAGGACAGAGGAAGGGAATTCATCCCTGGGACCCTCCCCGGGCTGTTCGGGGGCTGCTGGGGTCACCCCGGGTGGGAGATGCCCATCAGCCCCCACCCCCAGCCAGGCGGCGCTGGG
>NW_010289903.1:5484-8842 GCF_000700745.2 Antrostomus carolinensis | reverse complement strand
ACATCGGGATCAGCACGGGCACCGGGACTGACACCGGGAACGTCACCAGCACCAGGACCAGCACTGACACCGGGACTGGGACTGACACTGCCATCAGAATTGGGACTGACACCAGCACTGGGACCAACACTGACACCAGGATCAACACTGTAACTGGCACTGACACTGGGATCAACACTGACATCGGGATTGGCACCAGCACTGGCACCAGCACTGGCACTGGGATCAACACTGGGACTGGCACCAGGACCAGCACTGACACCAGGACCAGCACTGGGACGGGCACTGACACTGGGACTGGGACTGAGACTGACACCAGGATCAACACCAGGACTGACACCAGCAGCAGGACCAGCACTGACACCAGGATAGACACTGGGACCAGCACTGACACTGGGATTGACAATGGCACTGGCAGACACCAGCACCAGGACCAGCATCAGGACCAGCACCGGGACTGGGTGGATGGAGCCAACAGCACCCCGGGGCTGATGGAACAGGGGTGCCCGGGGCTGATCACAGCCTCCCAGGCTCACAGATTGGAGCCACCCAGGGCTCTGTGGGCTCACACAGCCAGGTCCCCCTCTATCTGCGGCCAGGCCCCCATCCTGCTCCCCTCTGGGAAGGGCCAAGGCTCACCCAGACCTTTTCACTCTCTACAGCCACCCAAAAGGAGGTTGTAGCGAGGTGGATCTCAGCCTCTTCTCCCAAGTAGCAAGCGGTAGGACAAGAGGAAATGGGCTGCAGTTGTGGCCAGGGCAGTTGAGATGGGATGTGAGGAAGAATTTCTTTGCTGAAAGGGTTCTGAGGCATTGGAAGGGGTTGCCCAGGGCAGTGGTGGAGTCCCCATCCCTGGAGGGATTTAAAAGACAGGTAGATGTGACGCTCAGGGACATGGTTTAGCATTTAAAACAAAAACAACTTCCACTGCAGTTGCACATCAAGTCACTCTTCGAAGGAAAGATGCTGGATCCAAAAAGGTGCTTGGTGACGTGTCTTAGAGTCACTACCCTGGAAAAAAACGGTCACCCTCAGCTGGGAGTGGGCTCAGCCCCCAGTTCAGCCCCCAGCTGCAGTTCAGCTCCCAGTTCAGCCCCAGTTCAGCCCCAGTTTAGCTCCTAGTTCAGCCCCAGTTCAGCCCCAGTTCAGCTCCCAGCTCAGCTCCCAGTTCAGCCCCAGCTCCACTCCAGCCGAGGTGCCCCCAGGACACCTTTGCTCCCCACGGTGCTGCAGAAGCGCCGATCTCAGCACAAAACCTTGGGTGAGGCGGGAAGAGGCCGGAGAGCCGGGAAATTCAGAGCCTGTTTTATTCGCTGTACAAGGCAAGTGCTCCCTTGAGCCTCTTTGTGGAGCCCTGAAGCTTTTTATCAGGCTGGAGGAGTGCAAATAATTGATTTTTCCACTCACTGACCAAACCAAAAAACCGGAGGGAGGCGGGAGGAGAAGGAATTGTTTCGAGTTTATACGAACAAAAAAGTTTTTCTTTTTATTCAGTGCAATAAAAACACGAAGGAGAAAATCTTTGGGGTGGTCAGACAGAATATTTTAACTTGTTTGAAGGTCTTTTTAAAAGTGTTGGTAGTTTGCAAAAGAAAAAGGGGAGGAAATATCATTTCAAAAAGGTGAAAATGGGATGTTTGACTTTTTCATGGAATCCCAGACTGGTTTGGGTGGGAAGGGACCTTAAAGCTCATCCAGTCCCAACCCCCCTGCCAGCAGCAGGGACACCTTCCACTAGACCAGGTTGCTCAAAGCCTCATCCAACCTGGCCTTGAAAACTTCCAGGGAGGAGCAGCCACAGCTTCTCTGGCCAACCTGGGACACTGTCTCACCACCCTCACACCAAACAATTTTTTCAAAAATGTTTAATTTTGTTGAGCACAAACATTTTCTCAAATTTCTGAATTTGTTGGTTCTTTTCAACCTCAGTGTCCCCAATAATCCTTTTTTTTCCCCTAAAACCCATCTATAGATGTAGAGAAATGAAGGAGGGTCAGGTGCTGAGTGTCACTGTTCAGCAAGAGGACACAACCCAGCAGAGATGTCGGGATCTGCACGCTGCTCCTGGGAAGGCTTCAGCAAACCTTCCAACCTGAGCATCCCCAGTCACCCTGCCAGCGCTCCCCAGGGTCATCGGGACCCCTGGCCGTGCCACCGCGGAGCCAGAGCTTGCTGGGCTGGTGACAGCCACACTCTACATCCCGGGAGACCTCGGCCACCCATGGCACCTTCTGCCCAGGTCCTGCCCCCAGGCTCAGCGCAGCACCCTCATCAGCAGTGGTGTTTGATGGGCCATTGCTACTGCAGTAATTAATTCAGACTATTAATAAATGAAGTCTCAGGCTTGCTGCCTGGCAGGGATGCAGCCGGGCTCATTCCTCCATCATTTCACCATCACTCGGCGTGGGGCTGCTGGGTCACAGCTGCTCTCCAGGGAACAGGGGCTCTCACAGAGCTGGGAAAGGCTGATGATTTATTTTCAATGCCAGAAGAACCGGGAAAGAGAAGAGAGCTCATAAAAAGCACCGTCTCATTTTCTCTGGGCCTCTGTGTGTGGCACTATTGAGCTGTAAACAGTTTCCAGTTTGGATTTATGAGGATAGATGGAGAACTGATCATAAGAAGGATTAATTATAGGCTTTGTGGGTTGTGAAAGTCCAGACAGTTCAGCTCCACTGCTGAGAGCTGGGAGATCCCTCTTGCACAAGCTGCCAGGTACGATCTGCTCAAGTCCTTTGTGATTTGGGAGCAGACAGCAGCACCCGGCGGCACTGGGTGCTGTGCAGGCGCAGAGCTGGCGACGGTCCCCAGCCCAACTGGGTGCACCTGAGACCTCCCACACACCAGCACACCCATGGACAAGTGTGCAAGGACCGAAGCTGCTCCAGTGCCCTGGCAGTGTGTGAGCTGCTCTGCTCCACACCCGCTGTGCCCCTGTGGCGTGGACACCCCACTGCCTGCGCCGGGCAGGGTGACAGCCCCGTCACTGACCACTGTTTTCCCACAGAAGAACCAAAATGTCTCTAATGGCTGCAGCCAAATCATGTGGACAATACAACCACAGAGGGACCTGCTCCGGGAGATGCCCGTTTCCTGAGCCCGGTGCCAGCCAGCGCTGGTGCCAGTGCCATGCCGGAGTGCCACTGCGCCTGCCGCAGCGAGGACATGGATGTCAGAGCAGCACTGAGCCCTCCAGCTGGCTATGGGCCCCCATCCCTGGGAGAACCTGTCCTTGGGAGCACCCATCTCCAGCAGCACCCATCCCTGAGACCACCTATCCCCAGGACCACCCATCCTTGGCAGCACTGATCCCCATCAACACCCATTCCTGGTTGCACCCATCCCTGGTAGCACTCAT
>NW_010289903.1:4994-5266 GCF_000700745.2 Antrostomus carolinensis | reverse complement strand
CACCCATCCCTAGCAGCACCCATCTCCAGGAGCACCCATTTCCACCAGCACCCATCCCCAGCAGCACCCATTCCCAGGAGAACCCATCTCCAGGAGCACCCATCCCTAGCAGCACCCATCTCCAGGAGCACCCATTTCCACCAGCACCCATCCCCAGCAGCACCCATTCCCAGGGCCAACCATGCCCAGCAGCACCCATCCCTGGGAGCACCCACTCTGGGCGAGGCTGCTGGTGGAGCAGCACTGATGAGCACATCCCCAGAAGCACCAGC
>NW_010289903.1:4631-4944 GCF_000700745.2 Antrostomus carolinensis | reverse complement strand
CCACCCCCCAGCCATGTGGGCAGCGCTGCCACCCAAGAAGAGCTTTGGGGTTGATTCGTGCCATGCTCCACCACAGCTGGGTCCTCTCCTGCCAGGAGGAGAAGCAGAGCGGAGACTCCATGTCAGGAGCTGGACCTGAGCCCCAGGGTGGTGGTGGTGGCCTGAGCGGGGTGAAGCACCTCAAAAGGTTCTTGCAGGGCTGGAGGTGGATGAAGATGGGGGGCTCCTGGTTTCACCCTGGCTCCTGACCCCATCGGGCACTGGTCAGGCAGAGCCAGGCAATGCCAGCCGGGCAGTTTTGGCACAGGTCACC
>NW_010289903.1:4217-4539 GCF_000700745.2 Antrostomus carolinensis | reverse complement strand
AGGAGCTGGCAACGCTCCCAACACCGGGGCCCACGGGAGGGTCCTGACCCAGCATTTCCCCTCAGACACCCCAGGAACAGCCCTGGGCTGCTGCAGCTTGGCCAGGGAGATCTCTGCCCCTGGCACTGAGCTGCTGTCACCTTATCAGCGCTCTGGACAGCTTGGGAATAGGCAAAGCAGCAGGCAGGGAGATGCCGTTATCTCCTGCTCTCTGCAGCTCCCACCCCTGTCTCCAGCCTCGGTCAGATCGCTTGGGTGGCATCAGCATGAAGGTGTAGACAGCCCAGTGGGATGGGATGGGATGGGACTGGACCCTTGGCAG
>NW_010289903.1:3876-4197 GCF_000700745.2 Antrostomus carolinensis | reverse complement strand
CCCAGGGCTTCCCACAGGGACCATCCAGGACCATCACACGGACCATCTGGGGCCATCATAGAGACCATCTGGGGCCACCACAGGGACCATCCAGGACCATCACACGGACCAGCTGGGGTCCCAGCTCTACCCAAGGGTTTTCCATCCCCAGCCACCCCAGCAGAGAGGGGCCCAGACCCGGCCCAGCTCAGCCCCAGCCGCAGCCGCCTGCATCCCAGCGGGGTGAGGAGCAGCTCCTGGGCAGAGCCGACGATGGAGGAAATTCCTTGGGGAGTTTTCTTCCTCCCGGTGCACGCAGGGGCCCTGCAGCCCTTGTACAGG
>NW_010289903.1:1017-3809 GCF_000700745.2 Antrostomus carolinensis | reverse complement strand
CTCCCAGCCCCAGTGTGCCCAGTGCCTCGGTGGATGATGCTGGTCTCCTGGGAGAGGCTGGGAAGCTGGGAAGGAAAGGGAACCGCCCTGGGCTCAGGCTGGGTTGGGGTGGGACGTTTTCCTGCCCCTGGGATTCACCCACCTCTTGGACTGGAACAAATCGTGTCCGCTGGCCGGGCAGGCTGGGTGACAGCCTGGGAAAGCCTCACTGTGTCCACCAGCCCCGGCTCCGGACAGCGGTGCTGGGTCTGCAGAGCTCCCAGGTGGCATCTCAGGGACGGACCTGGACCAGGGGTAGGATCCAGATCCAAACCCCACATGTGCTGCTCGAGCACGCAGCACCCAGAAGCAGCCCCATCCCTGGCTGCCCTAATCCAGGGCAAGGGGACAGGCTTTACCCCAGAGCTCCCATCCCTTCCCAGCCCCGTGGTCTTGGCTGGGGCTGTGCAGACAGAGGGGCACCCATGGGAGCAGCTCTCCACCCTGCAAGGGTGCAGGGACAGGGACGTGGCAGCAGGGCTGATCCTCACCCCTGTTGCAGCTCCCCAGGCCCTGGTATCAGCGTGGCCACAAGATGGCATGGCAAAGCCACTCGGGTGACACCACACCCCTGTCACCCCCTGAGCCCTGCCCACCATCCCACAGCCTCAGTGACCATGTGGAACACAGTGGGAGGGAAGGGGTGACTTGTCCCACCATCACCTGGGGGTTTCTGAGCCCCCCACATCTCCCAAAGCCCAAAGAGATGCTGGGAATCGCCCTCCTTGGCTGCAGTTACCCCCCTGAGGGGTGTCCACGGGCCCTGGGACCCTGAATGGGGCCAGGACCTGATGTGCTGCTGCAGCTCCGGGTCTGTCCATGATCCTCCCAAAAACTACTGTCCCCTCACTTTGCTCCTGGCCACACACCCAGCCCCTGGCAGACACGGACCCAGCACCCTCCCCAGGAATCCCTGGGGCTGTGTTTTGTCTTGGGATGTTCACAAGGACCAGGACAGGGGATCTCTGTGGTCCAAGTCGTGGGGTTCCCATGGTCTGGGCACGCAAGGAGGATGGGAGGCAGAGCCTGGGGAGCTCAGTGCCTTCCCCAGGACCAATCTTTTAGAAGGGATTAGATTAATGTCCATCAGGGACGGCCGGGTCCTGCCCGGAGGTGGGGAGGGATAATTAAATGCTGCCTTCAGCTTTTTTCTGTTTTATTGGGTGTGTTGACCCCCCAGGGAAGGCTCAGACCTCTCCTGAGAGCTGGGAGAACAGAGGAAATTATTTTACATCCCCAGTGGGGAATCAGCTCGTGCTCCTCAACAGCAGCTGGAAAAATTACATTGCAAGGTGAGAAGTGAAGGGTTTGTGGTGAACTGAGTGTCTCGCTGGTTTTGCCCCAGGAATTGGCAGGTACAAGTGTTTTCTTCCCCACAGACAAGGGTGGAAGCAGAGGCTCGAGTCACATCTCTCATCACATTGCCCTTCCTCCCCCTCTTTGTGCACCCTCCTGTACAAAACTGACCTTTACGTTTTCTACCTCATTTTATCACTTACCTCCATCAAGAACAGCAACCTGCCTCGGTGGCCACCCCACAGCCTGACTGGCCCCCTGACAGGTACAACTGGCCCTTTTCAAGCGCAGCTGCCTCGTGGGTTATTTGCAATCACCTCTCATTTGGCTCCTCTGCGCACCGCGCTGCGCTAACGATGAGCAGTAATTAGAACATCGGGGCAGGAGGAAGGGAGAAGGGACACGGAGGAGAAAGCAGTTGGGAATCAATTGGGAGAGAATGATTCTCCATGTGTTACAGCACCCAAAACCCTCCCCATGACCCGTTGAGGGGTGACAGCCACCCCCTGGGTGCAAGGGGCAGCACAGGGGACTGGGCTCGGCGTGTCGTGTGCCCGGCTCCCCCCACAGACACCAACGAGGGGTTTTTCCTTCCAGATCCCAATCAAAGGCAGCACAAACCCTGCTGTCCCGCTCCACGGGGGCTTGGCAGGAGCAGTTGGTTCGTGCAAGAGGGGTGGAAACAGCTTTTTTTTGCCAGATTTCCTGCAAAATCCACCAGCGAGAGCTCAGCAATTCATGGGAGTTGGATTCACCCCCCAAATCCCCCCATAGCCCAGATCCCACTGGATCCAGCACAGCCTCACCGCACACTCCTGCCCAGCCTGAGGCTTCTCCCTGTTCTAATGGGGAATAACATTCATTTTCATCAGCAGAGACAGATATAAAATTAAACTCTAAGTAGGCAAATAAATAACGAAAGCAGCGAGGACTCACAGAGCTTTTGTTCAGTCCAGTCCAGGAAAGATTTCTAATTTTGTCATCATAATTGACACTTAGCCTGGCAGTAACTCCCCGACGGGCAGTAAAAGAGATTTACTGTAAAGCTGCAGAAGAAACTGTGTCAAGGAGTTAAATCATGTCAGAAAAATCTGGGAGTGACCCAACCACTGAAGTGCCTGCCCGGTGCGGAGCCGTACCCCAAAAAACCCCACAGCACAATGAAGCCCAAGTTTCCTTTGATCAACTGTCATTTTAATGAGGGCAGGTTCCTAGGAAGCAAACAGTACATGTTTGTATCATATTGCAAACAAGCCAGTACAGAAATCTAAAAAAAAATAAACAAAAATAAATCTCTTCCCTGTTTATTTCTCCCCAAGTTTATAGCACTAGGTTGACCTGAAAACAAGATGAATTTACCACTGCGCCCGGACAGCGGCCATGAGAAATCAGATTTTTTTGGAATGCAATTGTCTATGTGGTTTCAGAGAGGTCAGAGTACCAGGAGATCCAACGAT
>NW_010289903.1:265-994 GCF_000700745.2 Antrostomus carolinensis | reverse complement strand
CCCCCCCCGGGGGTGACCGGTTCCCCCCCGGGCCAGCCAATGCTCCTCTGATGCTGGAAGGATCTCTGCCCGGCCCCTTCAGCGGACCAGAGCCACGTCTTCAAGTGGGAGAAACTGAAAGGAGACAAGGGGTTATTTTGGAGCCTCATCTTATCATCCAGCCATGCACCTGAGCCCCAGCACCACCTCCCTCCCCACGTGGACCCACATTTCCCCTCCGGACAGCGCTTAAACCAACGCTGTGTTCACAATATCCATGAAATATCCTCCTCCGTGGGCTCGGATCTGCCCCGTGGTGACTGCAGATCCCTTTCTGCCGCCATGCACAGAGGTGAACCCCATGCAGACACCCAAATACCGGGCTTGGGCCCCCCTGCGAGGCTCCTGGGGAAATTTGGCTGTGAAATCAGAGGGATGCAGACACATCCGCAGGTCCAGAGCCACAACCGTGGTGTACCCAGGACCACTCTGCCCATGCACAGCCAGGCTGTGGGGCAGCACAGATGGAGCACAGGGCTGAGCTGACCTGTCCAGGCTTTCCCAAAAAGATTCTAATCCCAGATTTCCTCAAAAAAAAAAAAAGAAAAGAGGAAGTGGGGGAGGAATACAGCGACATGTTTCGTGTTTCAGGGGCTGATCCAACAGCTAAAAGCCTCCGTGGATTTCAGCTGGATGTTGGCTCCAGCTTTGCGTAAGAGGAAAGAGATGTAATGTCTGGAACCAGCCCCG
>NW_010289903.1:0-214 GCF_000700745.2 Antrostomus carolinensis | reverse complement strand
GAGGGGGCTGTACGGGGGTCCCACGGAGGGGCCATGCAAGGAGCACCTCAACATCACCGGCCCGACGGCCCCACCGGCACCCCCCCGGCACTGGCAGCTCAGTCCCGCGGGGTGCAGGGTTGTGATGCACCAAACGGGGGACACAGAAATCATCCCGCTCCTTTTTCTGCCCTAAACCCAAAGTGCAGCTCCCAAACCCACGGCCCGTGGGGAG
>NW_010289902.1:0-10659 GCF_000700745.2 Antrostomus carolinensis | reverse complement strand
CAGCAGATGCCCTGTGCACATCCCAGACCTCCCCGCTCCGCCACTGAGCCTGCCCAGCAAGAGGGACATGTCCTGACCTCACGCTCTTGAGATGGCTGCTAGGGAGAGCTTCAGCGCCAGCCACCCCGGTGACCCTGAGCCCGGGGACCTGATCGAGATCTTCCGCAGCAGATGCCCTGTGCACATCCCAGACCTCCCCGCTCCGCCACTGAGCCTGCCCAGCAAGAGGGACATGTCCTGACCTCACGCTCTTGAGATGGCTGCTAGGGAGAGCTTCAGCGCCAGCCACCCCGGTGACCCTGAGCCCGGGGACCTGATCGAGATCTTCCGGCCAGCTTACCAGCACTGGGCCCTCTATGTGGGGGGCGGGTACATCATCAACGTGACACCTGTAGGTAAGGCAGGTGCAGCCCGGCAGGGGGACGAGGGGGCTTTGAGGGGCCCCCAATTTTTAGCCCTGTCCCCCTCCATGGGCTGGTGGTGGACCCTGTGTGTATAGATGGCCTTTCCAGGAACCAGACAGAAACCCCTCTGAGGTCTTGGAGGGGCCAGATAGGGCCTACCTGGTTCATCCTGTCCCTGCCTTCCCCAGATGAAGGGCCCCCAGCCACATTCAGCAGCGCCAAGTCAGTGTTCAGCAGAAAGGCCCGGGTGAGGATGCAGCTCCTGAAGGACGTGGTGGGAAATGACACCTACCGCATCAACAACAAGTATGATGGCACCTACGATCCCCTCCCGGTGGAGGAGATCATCCGGCGCGCTGAGTACCTCATCGACCAGGAGGTGTCCTACGACCTGCTGGGCAACAACTGTGAGCACTTCGTGACACTGCTTCGCTATGGTGAGGGAGTCTCTGACCAGGTAAGTAACATGGGGTAAGCCACTGCACACCTGACAGCGTACCTCTTTGCTGCTCTCTGTGAGCCCCTGGACCAGGACACAGCCTGCAAACTGCCTTGGGACAGCAAAAACTTAGGGGTGGGGTCCAAACCATCACTGCCTCTGGCTTCACCAGACACTATGGCCCAGGAAGTTCACTGTGGTCTGCCTGCAACCCAGTAGTGCCCTCTTACTGAATGCCACAGCCCAAGGCTAAAAGCGTGGGTGTTACCTCTTCTGCTTATGGGGCAGGTGTCTCTCATTCATGTAATTGCCCTGATTATCTCTGTCTGATCTTCATTAACATGCCTGGGGGTAAAAAAAAGAAAAAAAAAAAAACTCATCATGTTTCCAGACTGTGTTTTACTTCCTTCCCCTTTGCAGGCCAACCGAGCAATCGGTGCCATTGGGCTTGTATCAGCTGCTGCTGGTGCCTTCTCCTTGCTGGCCTTGCTCCGGAGCAGATCCAGAGAGAGACAGTACTGACGGACTGCTGGGAGATGCTCAGAGCTGGGCAGGGAGCCCCCAGCCAGGAGGGACTCAGAACAGTTTGTGGCCACAGCTGCCACCAAGACTTCTTAACAACTGTGTCACCCATGCTCAGAGCAGCACTAGCCTGTTTGGCACATCTGCTTTTATTTAATTGCCTGTGATGATTTCTGTGGTAGTCTGGGACTGCTTGCAAGCAAATTCTCCATCCTCACACCCTGCCTGCTCTGCTGAGGGTCTGACAGCAGCTTTCTACACACATCCTGTTTTTATCAGGTACATCCTATGGGCTCTTTCTCTGAATAACCTATTTAACCTTAACATTTTTACTTTTTTTTTTTTTAAATCAAAAGTAATATATGAGTATTGCTGAGGGTTTATTGTGTGACCTCCAGCTGAGGGCCTGTGCAAGTGGAAAACCCCAGGTTCCCAGGCTTGCAGAAGGGCAGATGAGGCATGTAGTGTCTTAGAGCCTCAACTGAGCCGCTCCTGCAAGGGTGGGAGGTAGAAAGGAAGGGCAGGTCTTACAGGCTGTATCCCTCAGTGTTCTAAATGAGTCCTCTGGTTTTGGCATGATGGTGTTTGGCTCAGTTTTCTTCTGCCTGGGAAGTATCTCTTTCCCTTTTTTTTTTCCCTGGCTTCTCTGACTCTCTTTGAGAGCAGATCCCCAGTCTTGGGTGGGGATCTGACAAAAAAATCCAGCTAACTTTTTCTGTGGCAGCTGTCTGTTCCAGATTGGGACCACTGTGCCACTGAAATTTCCCTTTTCCTCCCTGTAAGTGCAGTAATTGTTGGCATTGGACCTAACCAAGCTTACTAGGTGATCTTTGAGGTTCCTTCCAACCCAAACCATTCTATGATTCTATTCTTTGGGCTGCCAAAACACTGAGGTTTAAAGAAAGACCACCATGGATTGCAAGGGCAGCCAGGAGCCTTTGCTCCCTGGAGCTGGGTCCATTTGCCCTTCAGTGACCAGAAGCTGAGTTTAAGCAGTTTGTAGCCCCAGCACAAGACTGATCTTCCTCTAGTGATCAGGAAGGCAAAGCCAGGGTTCCTGCAGTGATGTGGATGACGCACCAGGACAATGAGCTGTGCAGCACCAATGCCCCATCTCCAAATCTACAGAGCCCCCATGTTTCCTGGTCACAAAGCTGACATGTGGCTTGGCTTAGAAGAAAATGGTTTGGAAAAGCGTGGTTTATTACTGCTTACCAGGAGTATCTGGCTTGTGTGTTTGGAACCGTGCTATTTGCGGACAGCATGTAAGAAATTAAATCCTGTGTTGCTTTTGCCACAGGCAACTGCCTGGACTGTAAGAAGAGATGAGAGCAAAAGAGCTGTCTGTAAGAGGCTTGCTATTTTTGTCTGCTCTTAACATGTATATAATGGGATCAGAAGCTTTTTTTTAAACATCGGTTGTTTCAGTGCTTGAAATAACAAAGCCAAGACTTCTGGTCTTGTTTTGTAGTGCCCTCTGTTATTACATTTAAATAAAGTTATTTTTTAAATGAGAAAACATATTATAGTAAAAGTGAACCCGAAAGTCTTTTTTTTTTTTTTTTGCTTCCTGTAAATGTAATAAAAAGTTATTTTATGGCTAAATAATTAGGAGGTTGAACAACCTGAAGGTGAAAGAGCAGGTAGAGAGGGGCTCAGCTTCTTGTACCTGTCCAGCATGCCAGAGCATGTTAAAACCCCTGCTTCTTGGCATGACCTAGTTAAAGCAAGAAGCCAAGGCTTAGCCCTGCTTTCTGCCACGTGATACCAAACCTGGCAGCAGCAAAGCATGAACTCAGGGGGTCACGCACGTGTGTGCAGCAGCTGGGCTGTCCTCTGCCTTTGCAAGCTTAAGTGGGGCATATCCTGACCAGCCATCCCAGCCTGGTCTTACAGCAATCTGTGAGCTTTAACCTTTCCTGTACTGAGAGCATTATGTCTGCAAGACCTGGCAAGGGAGAGCTGGGTGAGGGCAGCATATGCACCCTCTCACATCTGTAATTCACTCTGGGATACAAGAAAACTGGAATTACTTCATCTGGGGAACTTTGTTGTAGTTCTTGGAAGCTGCAGCGTTTCCTTTAACTCAGCATTTTGCAATTGTACATGTGCCCCTCTGTGCGGTCAAGATCAGGTCACTTATTTTGGACTGCTTTTCCATCAGTCCCGGCGGGTGCGTTGACAGGATTTGGTGGAGCAGTGGCTGAACTGTGGTGTGAGAGTGTGACACGGAGCAGCAGAAGCCTTCACTTCACTGTAGTCACTATTTTTGAGCCTTTGTAGGAGCTGTTAGCAAGACCTGAGACCTGCTGTTGCCATGGAGTAGAGTCAGAGCTGTTATTTTACCATCAGCTGAGAGAATAATCCTTGCCCGTGCTCCAGGACACAGCCAGCACGGGCACAGCCTGCCCCTGAATGGGTGGGTTTGTGGTGGGATTTCAAACATCTGAATCTGGTGCACGTGGAAGGATGAAAACGTGGGCTGTTCCATGCAGGCCAGAGAAGCTGCCAGCACTGTGCAGCTGTGGAGTCTCACCTAGTCCTCCTCCCTGTGTTCATAGGTGGGGTTAATGTAAATCTCATCCATGCTTTTTGCTGCAAAGTCTTTTGTGTTTACAGGAGGCCAGTTGGGATCCCTCTGCAGCATCCTCTGCCATTTGCGGTACTGGCTCTTCGACTGGTACCCAAAGCAGGCTTTAATAAGCAGCCAGAGGTGCTTGTTCTGCAAGATAACGTCCTGTGGAGTGACACAGCACAGGGTCAGTGCTGCTGCCCTTCACGGGGAGGGAAGAGTGCTCGGGGACAAAAGCCATCCCTGCCCCCTGAGCCCCACAGCTGCGTGCGCTCCCCTTTGGAAACACAGCTGCCAGGTGCCACCATCCTCATCCACAGAAAGCCCTGCTCAGTTATACCAGGACAACACTGATCTCAGCCTGTTTAGCTGAAGGGGATAATCAAGAGGCATGTTTGTCCTCCTGGGGCTGTGGGGTGACTGGGCACTGTTGCTCCCTGCAGGGAACAATATGTGCTGCTGGATGACACCAGTCTTGACCCACAAAACGCTTTAAGTGTTGGTCATCACTGCAATATCCAACTGCACGAGCCAGTGCAGTCTCTGGCCTGGTTGATTGTAGGGCAAGAGGGAAGTGTTTGTTCTAACATCATTGCCAAACTCCTGACCCGTGCTGCAGTCTGCTCCCCTGTGAGCCAGGGCAGCGGGCTCCTCTCAGGCAGCTGCGCTGCAGCTCACTCCTTCTCTGAAGGCTAAAGAGATGTGGTCTAAATCATCTCTGGGGCTGCATAAAATGGATTTACTGATTGAGTCTTAAGGGAAGAAACTAAAAAAAAAAAAAAAAAAAAAAAGTCTAATGGTTTATGCTTCTGCAGGAGGACAGTGTGGCTGCAAATGGGGGTAGAAAGATGGTGACCAGACACTGTTCACCCAGGGAACAGGGGCTTACGAAATGCACTCACCTCTGTGAAAAAAGATATGCAAAAGGTGACCAAGAGCATCAGTAAGACATAAACTCTCCAGATCACAGGAGTGCAAAGAAACTGTTGGAAAAGACATGAACAGCAATTAGGTTTAAATGCCTTGCCAAGATTTGCATCTGTTCCTAATGATTTGAGAGGCTGACTAACATTGTCCCAGTGGCAAGCATGGAGGAGGCAAGAGGAAGTGACAGTAAGTCCTTGTCACAGAGATCTTGGAAGGTTTGTTGCCAGATTCCCCATGGCACAGAGCTGCCTAACTCATCTCAGCTATTCAGCTACTGCTGAAACCTGCAGATCAGGTGCCTGGGGCAGGATCTGGTGCCCAAATACTTCTGGGGAGCTGCAGCTAATGCACAACGTGCAGCCCCAATCCCTCTGTGTGTGCTCGCCCTCATGACAGGCCCCCACCCGAATCTGTCCCATGCAGCATGACTGGGGACGAGCTGCAGGGCTTGGCCATTCCCAATGTCAGGCAGCACATCTGGAGGCAGCTGCCTGCACTGTGCCCTGGCTGAGTGCCTGGGAGGGCCGAGGCAGCCACGGCCCCATGAGCTCATGGTGCTCCAGGAGCAGGATGGGCAGCAGCCATTCCTGCCCACTCGTTTCTCTTGCCAACAAGCCTCCTCCAACATGCAAAACCACAATCCACCCTTTTTGTGCTTTCCTGTTAGGAAGGCAAGCTCAGCATGCTATAAGCGCTTTCTGTTGTCCCTGTTGCCACCTAGTCTTTAGAGTGGAGGACTACCTCATTAATCAAGCCCTTGTCAGAAGGATGTTAGAGAAGTTTGAAAGGACTGCCCAGTCAGCAGCAGATCAGTAAATTCATTTCCAAGATGACCACAGCCATAGTGTCTGCTCTGTACGCTTAGGTAAAGGACCAGCAAAATATGTGATGTGAAAAGGAAATGCACATTCTGTTTGCTCTTACCTGCATGCCACTGTACACAGCATCAATGTCAGCAAAGAAGAGGAAGAGGCAGATTGCAAGCTGGAGGGCCAGGAGGACTGAAAATACATTTTAAAGAAGAGCATTTGTGGCCCGTTGGTGTGCATTTTGAAACAAATACATCTGATCATCATACACTCTCTGTGTTCACAATAACACACAGTTCTGCACTAAATCCAGCACATCATCTTCTGGAAAGCATGTCTTTTCCAAACCAAGATGCAGTCTGATTTTTCAGCTTTGCTGCCTCTTATCTCAAGGAAGAAGCTAACATAAGCAGTGCTCACTGAGCTTTTTTGAAATGGAGAAGTAGGGGCTCACATAGACCAACAATTATTTTACATGCCAGTAACTGGTGTGGGTACAGAAAAACCCACAGCATCCCTTCCCTAGCACCCTTTCCTGCCAGGGTTATTTTGAGGCAGGAATGGGAATCTGTGGAGTACCTGTTACTCCAGCTCTACTCACAGTTGGTGTAGATGGGCTTCCGGAAGGGCTTTCCCTTGGAAAAGACAAAGGCCACAATGATGCAGTTGACAGAAGACAGTGGCCACAGCGTAGTGTCTTCATAACTGAGGACAGAGCTCTGGGCACTGCTGCTGGTACCATTTCCCATTTGGCTGCTGGGGAACATGGTCTGGTTCTCTGGAGAGCAATGTCTGTAAGGTAACACCCAGCACTTTGTTCCTGCTCTCTGCAGCAACAGTGAGCTGCAAAGAGCCATTCCCTCTTCTTTCCAACCCAGCCTACTATAATAACCAGGTATCACCCACAGGAGTGAAAACCATATATTAAAAAAACAAACAAACAAACTCAATTTTCTGGTCTGTGCCAAAATCTTGGCTCTCAGGTGGGCAACCTTAGCAGTGTGTGAGAGGCAGCTATGAAGATGTGTACCCCAGCTGCCTGCCCACCATGCTGGCATGCTTGCCCTGTTCTTCACCCATACAGCCACAGGAAATCAGCCCTGGCTGAGCCCTGGCACCTGGGAGCATCCCCACTGAAATGCCTCCTCGCTGGGCATCCTGCCCCGATTCCTTCCTGCATGATGATCTGCTGGTCATTAATATGTATTCCAATATATGTATTAAATACTGTATGTATATAACACATTATATAATTCAACTCTAGAATATGGAGAGACTTTTTACCTCTCACAATCCCAGCTTCCAACCTCACAACCGTTTTTTAAGCCTAGTTGGATTCCAGGAAAACCTGTCCCCAGGGCTGTTTATTTCCCAGAGGAGCTGAGCTGTGTGGCCAGCCCCTGGGCAGCCAAGGGAAGCGGAGGGCGGCCAGCAGACCTGCAGGCGCCCTGAGCTGTTGCCCCACTGCCACCCAGCCATGCCAGGGATGGGTGCCCACCACAGCTCTGTCTGCTTCTCCTGCATTTCCAGATGGGCAACGCCCTGCCAGCTTCAGAGGAGGCATTTTAAAAACACATGTGTGTTAGCCCTCAGGCTGGCCCTTTGGATTTCCATGGGGCACCTGCAGCAACTTAATCTTGTCTTGGCAACACTCTGCTGAGTATACACACAGCTGGGGGTGGGAACGGTCCCCTTCAGGTCCTGCAGTGTGCCCGGCTGCAGGCCATGGTGAGGCTGGAGTGTCCCCCGCACACAGCAGCAGTGTGACCTGCAAGCTGGGGATCAGAGACAGAAAGAGGGACTCACCTCTGGCTAGCCAGCGGTACATACCAGGGCTGCTGCTTCACCAGAAGGAAGCCACAGGTTTGCATGATGATAGTAAAGCACACGTTGAGGATGATGGAGAGCAGCAGCGGAGGAGAGATGAGCTGGCCAGGAGGGCGATAAGGTGCCAGCTTTGGATAGGCTTCAGTCAAGCTCACTGGAGAGAAACCAGAGGCATTTGCAAGGCAGCCCAGCCCGCCGGCAGCCCAGCCCGCCAGCATCCCTCTGCGTTTGCTGGGCAAGCAGAGCTGCACACATACCCTCCCATCTGCTCATCACAGGTGAAAGCTGCAAAGTCTGGCCCTAATAAGCAGGCAAGAAATGGCTTTGATCTCTACTATTTTCCATCTGAACCTCCTCTGAATCCCCCCTTCAGGAGAACACAGAGAGAAGATGGGGAATATCATCCTGACTTGCAGGCAGGGATCTCCAGTGGAGTGTAAGAGCCATACTTGGGTCTCACAGTGGGAACACACCAGGGACGAGGAGCTGAAGTTACACTGTCTGAGCCCTACTAACAGTCACCAGAGCAACTGCTCCTCTTCCAGTCAAGTCTCACAACTAAACCCTATCTGTTATGTACAGAGTTCTGCAGTCTGTTTGCAAAGGACCATGAGCCAAATTCCATACTCTGGGCCCTGGGAATTGCTCTAGCATCAATGGTTATGATGTTACTGACAGCAGAACTTGTGTCCTTGTTTTAACTTTTATTGGGAAATGAAATCAACTATTTACACTCAGGCACTCAGAGACACACAGCTGGCTTCCCTGAGCTGCTTACTTGTTAGGCAAACCAGGAGGGTAATGATGACATCTTGCATCAAATACTGGTGATTCCCAAAGATCTGCAGTTGCTGGAACACAAACAAAGGCAGCACCATCTGAGAACCGACAACAACTTTGACAATACAAACTGTAGCATCCAATGCTATTTCAAAGCAATTTCATGTCAGCAACAGCAGCCTCACAGCGCTGATGCAACCCTGTGAGGACTAGCAAGCCCAGCTTACCAGCTGTCAGCCAGGTCCCACTGAACCCCTTGCTAATTCATAGCACTTGTGGGCGACCCAACATCTGAATGCAGTATTTGAATGTTTTCCCACCCTTTTTCTGGCAGATACCAATGCCCCTTGGACCACTTTGATCAGGTCATGCACTCCCAGCCCACAGTAATAGCAATGACAGCCAGAGTTTCACATTGTGCCAGGTTTGAAATGGCTTTGGGTAATAGGGATGTGGACAAAGTCAGTGTGCCCAAAGTAATGGCTGTGGAACCCATACCTGAATTTCCTTCACTGTTTTTCTTTTCATGGATTAAAATTTTAGAGGATTCATCACATGCTGGTGATATGCAATGGTAATTCTTTCTTAACTACCCTCCTTCATCTGCCCAAGGTGCTCACTTCTTTTTCAAGCTTTTTTTCCAGCTGAGGGACACAGCTGCTCTCCCAAAGCCCCCACTTTACAGCAAATCCTGCTCCTGGGCCTCCACCACCCAGCTAGGCTGGGCTCACCCCTCTTCTAATTCCCTTTCTTCTTTTGGAAGATATAAAGTTTTGTTACTGGGCTTTTTCCCTGATTCTGGGGGTCCCTACAACCAATCTACCCCTTGCCAGTAATTGCTCAGGTTTCCTAATCTTTGTTATTCCTTCAAGCCCCATATGCCTTTTCTTCCCTGCTAATTAATACCACTAAAGATAAAAACCCACGGTGAGCACAGCATACTGATTAAAGATGGGCATGAAACACTTACCCAAAACAGCAGAGCAGTACCAACAAACTGAATCAGGCCATAAAGGGTCAGGTATTTAACCACAGCAAAGGAAGCAACCAAAGCAGCCCGACCTTCCCTGCTCAAAACACAAAACAAAGCTTAAAACCCCACTTAGAGCTACAGTACTGTGGGTTTAATGCTACAGATTATTTCTGCTTTTAGGATCTGTGTTTAGGATCTCTAAGAAGAATATAAACCAGTTCAAATTTCATAGACAAATATTTTGGCTTTAAGATACTGCAGAGCCACTCAACCACCCTTCATCTGCAGTGGTTTTTTTTCTTTGGTTTTATTCTGCATGTACAATTTTAATACCTGGGTTAAGCTGCTGTTGCTTTTTCGTTAGTAATTTGCTCAACAGTTCCGGGAATCAAGCGCATTTCTACACAAACAGGTAATTGTCTTTCCAAACATTTGGTTAAATGGCATTTTTACCGGCTGCTCCATGACTGTGTGCAGCATGTGGATATGTATTTTTTAAAGTAATGACAAGCAAATCTATTCTGTGGTCACTGTTATACTTGTCCTTTCATGTGACTCTCCTGCTGTACCTGTTCCAAAAATATCAGCTACCACGGACAACGCTCTCCTAAAAACACAATAAAACCTCCCAGCACTGGAATCCAAGGATCAAAACCAATTCAAAACCCCTTCTCCTGTATTTTATATAGTTACCAAGGAATTAAGGTTGGGTTATCAGCATCTTTGAGAGTAGCACACTCCCACTTGCGACCCCACACACTGAGCTCAGAGCAGGCAGCAGCACGCAGTAGACTCACCTGATCAGCTCCGGCACACACTGGATGTTGGGGATTTGGGAGGTGAAGGGCGAGGCCACGGATGCCTCCTGCTCTGACAGCGATATCCCTGCATGGGCCATTTTCAAAGCCTGAAAACCACAGGAGTCAGAAGATAGAGAGACATCCATCCCCCCATCCACCCCTCCCACCCTGCACACTATGTTTACTGGTGCTTTGCAAGTTTTGCTTCAAGTGTCCTTTGTAATTGATCTTCCTCTATTCTGTGGCCCAGCTGATCTCATTTTCCAGATATCTTCCCTTCCCTGGAGCTTAAATATTTCTTTTGTTCATTTAATCCCATTATACCTATTTACAATCCTTTGAACTACCCTGTATGCTGTTTCCCACACTGGAGTTCGTGCATACCTCTCCTGTTAAACAGTCTCCTGAACTATTTAAATTACCATTTTATCCTCTTTCTTTTCCTTTCAATCTCCTGTTCATATTTCTTTTGTTGCTCTCTTATGAGCTCCCTGTAACCCAGCCTTGTCACCTCTGGTTTAGTGCTCAGGTATAGGCTATAGACAACTTTTACAAACTAAGCTAATGTATTATTATAAAATTATATTATGATAATGTATTTATTAT
>NW_010289901.1:0-370 GCF_000700745.2 Antrostomus carolinensis | reverse complement strand
ACAACATCAGCTGCCTTTATTTTTCCTTCTTCAATTCTCCCACATATTATTCTGCCCATGAGACCTGAATGGAAGGCGTTTGACTCATGTGGTTGGTAGCAACCAGCACCATGAATGGAAGAAACCCACCTGGAGCTCCAGCGTATTTTCCATGCTACTTTCAACCCTTAACTCATTTTTTATTTCCCAATTTTCCTTGTCCCTAATGACCAGCAGCAGAGCTAGCTACCAACCTGCTGAAGGCTAAATGGCAACAGGAGATCACCGCTGCAATCTGAAACATCTAAAGATCAAATAGGGAAGGGATGAGGGGTGCAAAACCCAGAGTCTCCATCTCTGGAGATGTTCCAAACCCACCTGGACACTTTCA
>NW_010289900.1:2950-3171 GCF_000700745.2 Antrostomus carolinensis | reverse complement strand
TATATTTTATTTTATTTTACTTTATCTTATTGTATTTTATTTTAATGTAATTTAATTTAATGTTTTTATTTTATTTTATTTCGTTTAAATTTATTTCCCCCCCCTTTTTTTGAGTGGCATCTGGATGTCCGTCTGTTTGTCCGCATCTTCCTTCTCAACTCCGCTCAGGAGTCTCCAAAAAAATGAGGAATTTCGAGCTCTGGAGGTGACACAAGAAACCT
>NW_010289900.1:2548-2931 GCF_000700745.2 Antrostomus carolinensis | reverse complement strand
TCGAGGCTGTTAAAGATGGACGTGGTTTCAAACGCAAATATTGACCGTGGTCTCTGGGCTTGGAGGGGCTCAGCTGATGCAGGAGGGAAGGATGGAGACCTCCTCCCCCCGGAGAAGCGAGAGGTGGGGATGGCCTTTCTCCCGAGGAGGAGGAAGGTGACCGCACTGCAAACGTGCCCAGTGCCTGGGACCCTCCCCAGTCCCGTTTCTTTTTCTCTTTCTTTCCGTGGGTCGGGGGGGACACAGGTCTCCGGGGGGGTCTCACCGGGATGGAGGGAGGCTGCTCCGCTCCGGCTATTTTAAATACTTTCATCCTACTGCCCACGGCAGCCTCGGAACGGGAGGCGGGGTTTTTTCTTCTTTTTTCTTTCTTTTTTCCTTTT
>NW_010289900.1:901-2453 GCF_000700745.2 Antrostomus carolinensis | reverse complement strand
TTTTTTTTTTTTTCTTTTTTTTTTCCTTTTTTTTTTTTTTTTTAATGTGCCTAATTTACAATTTTTGTCCTACTCTAGAAAATCTATTTAAAAAAAAAAATCGTTTGAGGCTCAATTTCCCAACCAGAAGCGGGGTAAACTTTTTAATTATTATTATTTTTATTTTCACGACTTTCACCTCTGCTCCTTCTGGGGGTCCCCGTGGCAGACACCCCCCTTTCCCCGATACCGGCGTTAAATGGAGAGTAACGGGCCGGCCCTGCCGCTCCCGGCCCTGGGGAGGCGGAGCAGCGCCCGGTTCCCTCCCGACCTCCCCCCCGCTTTTTTGGCCCGGCCGTTACCGCACACACCTGCGCAGGGGCCGGCAGTCTCAGGTGGGTGGACACATATATGTCATGTGCGTGTGTCACGTATGTGTCTTGCTTGGATTTAAGGACATCGCATCGCCTCGCGCGCTCCTGTCGCACAGAGACAAATCCACCCGCTTTTTTCCATTGCTGGTCACGACAACACGTGTCACGACAACATGTGTCGTGACAACAGAGAATATTTGCCCTTTCTACTCTCTCCTCCCCACCAGGCCCATTCTGTGTCAGGATGCTGGGGACACTTCTCCTCTGGTAACTCCCTCCAGCAGATGCTATGCCATGGGTCCACTCGTGTGACGTCATGCCTTGCTTCCCTGATGTCATGCCTTGCTTCCCTGACATCACTCCTCACCTTTCAGCCAGGACCCAAGACAAGCCTTGATGCCTCACTCAAAGCCACAACCTGAGTGAGGCCCACGGAGCTCTGGCCAGGACGTGATTGGTGTGCGCGGGTCGTGGGAAGGATTCGCGTGGGAGACCTCCACGCAGGACCATGTGGGGCTGGCTGCAGACCCCCACCACTCTGCGTCCACACAACCACCACACCCTGAGGCTCCCCCCGAGCTGGGGGCTGCACCAGGGATCTGTAAAATGCTGGAAGCCCACAAAGAAACCTTCCTGCTATAAATAACCCCAGATTGGGGGATGGAGCTTAGAAATAAATCAGCACTGGCCATGCCGGTGACAACCCCGTGAAGAAGAGGATGAGATGTGTCTGAGAAGAGCAGGACTCCCACTGCCCCACGAAGGGTGGATGGACCGTGCCAAGGGCACAGGGGACAGGGTCCCTGCTTTTGGAGAGGGGCTTCAATCTGCACCGGGCTGCGGCGGTTGTAGCCAACACAAAACCACCTGGGCTGTATATCAGGCAGGGAAGTTCAGTTTCTGCCAGCTTTTCCTCTTCAGATTTATTAGAGTTGTATAGACTCAGATTCAGTCTATAAATTATTGGGAATTGTTACAAAAATGAAAGCATCTCCTCCCAAGCGCACCTCTGCCCCAGAGCAGAGGGAAGCCCTCTGAGAAATAGAGCAGCAGTGAGGCAAGAGAGGATGGAGAGGCTCTCCAACCAAATCCAACCCAACCAAACCCAACTCAATCAAATCCAACCCAACCAAACCCAACCCAACAAAATCCAACCCAACCAAATCCAACCCAACCAAACCCAATCCAACAAAATCCAA
>NW_010289900.1:0-859 GCF_000700745.2 Antrostomus carolinensis | reverse complement strand
CCAACCCCAACCCAACAAAACCCAACCCAACCAAATCCAACCCAACCATATGCAATCCAACAAAGTCCAACCCAACCAAATCCAACCCAACCATATGCAATCCAACAAAGTCCAATCCAATCAAATCCAACCCCACCAAACACAGCCCAAACAAATCCAACCTAACCAAACCCAACCCAACCAGATCCAACCCAACTGAATCCAACTTAACCAAGCCCAACCCAACCAAATCCAACCCATCCAAACCCAGCCCAACTAAACCCAAGCCCAGTCAACTCAATCCAACCCAACCAAACTCAACCCAACCAAACTCAACCCAACTCATCCAAGACAAATCAAGCCGAATGAAACTGCAACCGACGCAACCAAAACCAAACCAAGCCAAACTCAAACAAAGCCATCCTCACCAAACCAAGCCTCAGCCAAACCAGTCAACCTGGTGCCCGCTTTGCTCAGCTCTGCAGCTGGGACATGCTGAAGGAAATAACTTTTAATAACAAAACCCTCCTGAAAGTGCTGAGTGGGTGTTGAAGGGGCATCGCTGGGGAGGTGAGAGTGGCTGGAAGGGTGCAGCTCCCCTCTGCCCAGGGCCGGCAGCGCCGCGACAATGCGCAGTGGCATTTTTAAAACTCCCCTCTATGAAATGTCCCCCGCACGGATGGATGAGTGATTTTCAGCCTCCAACCGCACTCCCGGCTTTGCTGGTGAGTGACTTTGACCCAGGGGATGCCCACGCGGGTTGGGAAGAAGCAGAGGCCGGGGATGCGCCCAGGCTGTGCGCGCAGGACAGGGCGGAACCCCGTGGAGCACAGACCACACGGGAGGGGCGATTGGGGTTGTCGCAGTGTACCGGGGCGGG
>NW_010289899.1:0-611 GCF_000700745.2 Antrostomus carolinensis | reverse complement strand
TCGTTAAACATCCACCGAGGAGTCTCACCCCCCAAACTTGTGTGAGCTGCTTCCTCTGGGAACAGTCACGCTTTCTCCCCTCCCCACCTTGGATCGGATCCCGATGGAAACTCATCAAGGCCTCCTAAGCGGTCAGGGGTAAGGCTGGGAGGGAGGAGGAGGAGAGGGGGACAACGGCAGGGGGGGGCCGGGGACCACAAGCAACACCCCCCCCCTCCGGAGCCCCCGCTCCCTGCTCCTCCCGGTAACTTTGTCTCTCCCTGGGCAGGCAGCACCCGGCACCAGCGCCCTTAACTGGGGTCCCCTCTGCCAGCCTGGCATCTTTCTAGATTTCCTCTCCTTGACGGACAAAGTGGGTTGATGCAAAGCTTTAAATTAGGAGGCGACCTAGAGTTACAAAGCCAGGGCGCTGGAGCCGGCTGGCGTTCGCAGACCGCTCCTCCCGGCCCCGGGCAGCTCTGCAGCCCGGCGCTGCGCCGAGGGGCTGCCCGAGCCTCGGTCCCACTGGTTATTCATTTATTGCCTTTCTACTTCTAACTTTGGAGCTGGGCACGGCTGTCGGCACGGCCGGGAGCGGGGCTGTGGCAGGGAACCTTGGGACGGAGCCAGCC
>NW_010289898.1:0-23896 GCF_000700745.2 Antrostomus carolinensis | reverse complement strand
GTGGTGTCCAGCCCAGGCGGGTGCTGTCCGTGGTCGTCAGCCTTTAGCTCCCTGGTTTTGAGCAACTGAAGGCAGGGGCCGCAGTCCTGAAGGGGGGCCTCGGTGCTTCAGCGGGCAGCCGAGGGTGAGGAGCCCTGACCTGCGGCTGCCGTCAGGGGGGTGAGGTCACACCCGTGTTTGCGGTGCCAGTTAAAAGAAATGCTCAGGGTTCATAAACGGCACTGGGGCGATGGCAGCAGGTGTGTGCGTGAGCTGGAGCAGGTGCTGACACTCACTTCAAGGTGTCTTTTGGCTTAGAGAGACGTAGAGGAAGGAGCAGCTTTAGTTCAGTTCCAGTAGCAACAGTCTGTCTTCAGCAAATTCTGTATTTAGGTATGGAAGTGAGCCAAGAGGGGCTTTTATGGGTAGTGTAAGTATTTGCCTTTTTCAGGTTTCAGCGCTACTAGAGCTTACTACGTTTGTCTCTTCCCAGCTTGCCCTCCATTCCACACCAGGTTCTCATATACCCAGTGCTGGGCCAACCGGGACAGTGTTTTTACAGTTTCTGTATAACTTAATTTAGGGCAGGAGATAGCTTTTTACTGAACTGTAGAATGTTGTTTTTGTTATTTTCTTACATCTGTTTTCTGTTGTTAGCATTGCCAGAAAACTTTGTGGTGGTGGAGGGGAGGGAAAGAACAGTTCCTAGCAGATCCTCTCTTTGAACTCTCTGCTCAGACAAAGAGAAGAATGGTCAAAAATTGTGAATAGTGGTTCGACTGTGATTTTACCTAGTTAAGTAATAGTCTGATCATTGAAGATAAATCCCTTGGGTATCAATGTAAAAACCAAACACCTTCACTCTAGGCACTCTCTTTTTCCATCCTTCTGGAAAGTATAGGCAGTAATGTGTTGCTATTCTGCTGCTATAATCAACTTCTTTTCAAGACTTTATCTTACTGTTTTTTTTTAAATAAAATACATTTAAAGTTTGACACTCTTGATTCTCTCTTGTTGTGATGTGCTGGCATTGAAACTTTTGTTGACACTTTAATGTGGAATGCCAGCTGTGCTACCAAGATAGCTGAAATAATCTTTATTTCTTTTTAAATGGAATCCTTTCCTAACAAGTAAATAATGGCAAATTAAAATGGACATTTACAATTATTTTCTATGAAGTTTCCCAATCCTGCTGCAGAGGCAGCATGTAACAGGATTGAAATGGCAATTTAAATTTTTTTTTTAGGTAATTGAAATTTTTTGCTCAGCCATTTGTTACTACAGTTCAAGCTGGTGTTTCTCCTCTGTAAAGCTTGCTATTAATTTTTTTTTTATTATTTTTAACTGATTTAATTGATTAACTAACTTCTCAGTCTTCTGCATCTTTTTACCTCTGATTTTTATTCCTGTTCAATATTTTTCTGATTAATGCAATGAACTACATACTGCTGCTGCAGACAAAACACTTACTGGTTTTATGTAGACATACCATATCTACAACTGCACCTTTGCAGAAACTAGTGCAACCTTGTAAGTGCTTGCTTCACTTTAAATGCAAGCTTAAAGGACAGGGTCACATAGTGGTTTTCAGGGTTTTATACATTGTATATATATTGTGAGTATTGCTTTGCATTTTTCCCAGTCAATGTTTTTGAAAACTTTGGGTGCTTGAAAAGTAACTTAAAGTACTTTGAGATATTGGAATTGGAACTTTAGCAAAGAAAATGTCCTTAGTGAAGATAATGATCCTTTTTTATTTTTTTTTTTTCTTTTAAAGCAATGGCTACATAAAGTATGCATAAAGTCTGACTGATTAGAGGTGTCTGGATCAGTTATATGAGCTTGGAAGATGGAAACAATGACTTTGCAGAAAGGAGAGGACTGAGTTAAGGTTTTTTATGTTTTTGAAGGACTTACTGATAGCAGACAAAGATGAATGGGGAAACCAGAGAATATTGGCATAACTTTCTGTATTAATTGTGAAATACTATGTTATAGCTGTATTTAGAGTGGAAAATATGTAAGTTCTGAAATTAACTAAAATACATTGTCCTAGACAGTGAAATATTTATTATGATAAATAAAAATCCCCTTTATCCTTTATCCTGTGATAAATTATTGAAAAGTGCTGAGTTCCACCTTAAATTTGATTAAATTTGTAAAAAATTAAAGACCTTTTAGAGAATGGATTTGAATTAGTTGATAATTAGTTATCTGGTGTCATGGAAACTATTTCTTGAGTAGCAGCATGGATATTGAAACATACAAATATTCCTATTGCTTCTCTTTAGTCTTGCTGTTCGCTTTTCTGTATTGTGGACACCCATGACAGCTTTCACCACTGAGGAGACAGATAAATAGAAAACATTGGACTGACTTGAAATGACCATTGATAAAATATAATAATTTGGAAATTAGATTTAGAACAACACCATAACTTTCTTCCATGGCTTGCACTTAAGAGCTAACTAGATTTGAAAATACTGCTTTTATGATTTTGATTTTCATGCTGAGCAGTACCTTTATTTAAAGTGATGTAAAAAAAAAAAACCTTCCTTGTTGTGGAGATAGCAGCAAGTAACTGGAGAAGGACTCTTCTCATGGAAGATATATTCATAATGGGAGAAAATGCTAATTGACTGTTTCCACAGCATCTGAGAAAAAATATTTTTTAAAACATACATGCATTTTCTGTAAGGCATGTTCCTAGTCTTTTTCATGCTTTTTATAGATCTTATCCAAATTCTGAGTAGGTGTCACATCCCAGATTCCTGCCTGTAAAGTTGTCCTTTAGCAGGAGAGAGGGAAATGTGACTCAGATTCATTGATCCCCTTGTTTGGAATAAAAGTGCAACAGCACTGATCTGGAAACAGACAAATTTATTCAATAGCAATAGCTAAGCTTAAGAGGATAGAGTATGTAGAGTACTAGTACTTCAAGTGGAAGTGTCTTGTTGAGCTTAAATCTACTCAAAAAGATGCTGATAAGGTATCACAAGATTGTAGTAATCTTACGCGTCTGCAGTGTAAGCTTCTGTATTGTCTTAGTTTGCCTGAGGATTTTTGAAGTAATTCAAGACTGGTATCCCTGTCACTATTCCTTACCCTTTCTTACCTGTGTCTTTCACCCTTTCCCCAACTGGGTGTAGAAGTTTTGGTAATTGTGAGAAATTATAGAAGTTAGTGTTGGAAGGACAATCTAATTGTTCCCTTATCCTAAAGCTTAGCTATGCTTTTATTGCTCCTGACAAATGTCTGTCTCATGTGACCTTAGAAACCTTTAGTGCTGATGACTCTACAACTTCCCTGGTTAACCTGTTACTGTGTCTTATTGTTAAAAGGATTTTTTCCTCAAAGATCTGACATAAATTTCTGTGTGCTCAATCCCTACATTTTTGAGCCTGTGATTTATTGTCCTCATCATGGCCATAAAGAATAGATTATTCTTTGATGCATAGTTTTTTCCATTTAGATAGGGACTAAAGGTAGTGTTTGACAGTTTTTAATTTTTTTTCTCTCATAAATAGAAGCAGCTGTGTATATTTTTTTAAAAAAAAGCTTTGAGTTTTAAATTTGATAATTTTCCTGAGAGAATCTTTGGTTCTGAACATACTTTCCTTTGTTTTATGTGAAATTAATTGGGACAGATTAGCAGGGTCTTCTTTCTACATGATGCATTCTTGTTTTGCTTTGAGTTTACATATTAAGCCAGTCCTATTTATTCAAGGTTATTGATGATTGTTGCCATGTTCCTTTCTTTGCAGCCAGGATGGTACTTTCTGCTTTAAAATTCTTTTCCTAGTCTAATTCATGGTGGTGTTTTACTATAAATGTAGCAATTCTAACACTTGCAGAGCTAGGGCCTGCAAACTGTGCAGCAAAGCCTGGTGCTCTTGCTTTCTATTGCTCCAAAATGGAAAGGGCACTACTTAGTGTCTTCCTTTGTCTCTTTATGTTTTCTGTGATTTGTAGCGTTCTTTCCATCTGATCAGCGTTCAATGTGTGTATTTAATTTAAAGAAAGAAATGATGAGAAACATGGTAGAGCAAGTGGAAGAAAAGAAAAGAAGAAAAAAGATGTATGATGAATGAGCAGTGTGTGTTTTTGCTTTTGAAGCAGCATGCAGGAAAATGTTTGCCAGTTATACCAAGTGTAGTCTCCTCTTTAAAAACTTTATTAAAAATTGAGATGTGGCAAAGGTTGAATCTTTGAAGGGAAACTCAGTCCTGACTACAGATTCAGCTTCAAGCAATTTTAAAGATGTATTTTAAGTGGAGGTTTTATGTCCGTTTGTTGAGTTTGCTATTTTATCTATTGTTGCAGTAGAGAGAAAAGAGTTTTTTTCAATCAGTAGTTAAAGCTTTGAAATAACTGTCCGGGGTTTGAAGTGAAATAGCAGCAATAAGTCATGCATGAAAATGTAAAATTCTTTAAATGCAGTTCTAAATGCATTTTTTCTCTATTCTGTTCTAAAAAGAATGAGAAAAACGTTTACAAGAACTCTTATTTTCTCCTGATTTTTACAAGCAGCAAAAAGCTCTATATCCTTTTCTCTTCTATTCCTAATTAATTAAAGTTTTGGAGAAACTTGACAAAATTAACTAGCAGTTCTTATTTTAACAAATCTGTATAGAAAACCTTGATGTCTTCAGTGACTGCAAACAATAAGTGAAATAAAGGATGCTTACAGCAGCCTGATAGCATTTTGTAATTGGATTACTGAAACTTTTTTATCCCAGATGTCTCCATTTGGCATCCTTGCTGTCATAAGACAGATCAGTGGCCTAATTGATCTTTTCCCTTGTTCTATTCTGTAGTGGTTTATACAGCACATCTTGTGCAACCACATAGAACTCCAGCAGATACAATATGTGTTTTCCAAATGCTCTGGAAAAATCAGTCTGTACAGTTAGAGTGGGAAAGCATTGGGTTTTTTGTTATTGTGTTGGATCTTCAGATTTATTGTCTTAATTTTTAAGTGTTTTGAAGGTCACATTTCATTCATGGAGCTAATGAACAGAACTGAAACAGGAACTTTACCTGGTATTTGTTTTAGACCTCTTCCTCTTGCTCTAATAAATCTGAAAGCAGGCATAATAAAAAAGTATTGTTATCTTTTAATCTAATGCTATGAGATATTATAATATATATAAAAATAATATCTTCTTTAACATTTTGTGTGTATATCAAAAGTAATAACAATTTATTTATTTTTTTTTTAATTAGAACTTTCAATAATAAGGGATTGCCAGGAAATAAATTGAAAGATATTTTATAGTGATCCTCAAATCTGAGGAATATTATAAATATTCTGTCTAAAAATAGTTCAATATTTCAGATGGAGAAACTAGTATTTTTATATGCTGTTATCACAAGTCCTTTAAAATCTCAGAAATTTGAGATGGAAAAGATTTGCACTCTTGCCAGTGCAAACTTCTTCATGACAACTCTCTTCATGATTGTTAAAGTGTTGGCAGGACTTCTGTTGTTTCTCTGAGGAGACTGCTCTCCCACCTAATAGGATTTACTGTTAGGAGTTTATTTTCTTCTGATGATTGTATCTGATAATATGATTTTGCAATACCCCATCTTCTTCATCTTTTCAAGCAGTTGCAGTCCTTAGCCTAATTATGCCATTTCGTTACTTTTCCTTGTTCTTTTCTTCTGAATCTAAACCAACTTATTTTTGAATTTCAGACATTCAGGATGTTAAGCTTAGCAGAGTTTGGCTGTGTTGCATAAAATTCCTGCATATGAAGTTAATAGCATGAATGGTAATTACAGTTGTGCAGTCCCTTTGTGGAATGACATTTTGAGCTCACAGAGTTACTCAAGGTTATAGGCTATAGCATCTGCTGCTTGAAGGATAAAAACTATTTTCTGCTCTGCTTTTAGTTTGACTTTTTAATAACTTCATATCACTAATGCTGTCTGCTCTACTATTGTAAAATTAGCATGTTCAGTTACTTTCCTTACCCAGTTGCCTTACATAGACCAACTAAGAAAGGGTCTAGTCCTGAATCTTGCGTATTTACATTTATGTTTAACTTTTCTAGATTTTGATGTGTATGTGTTCATGTCTGAGCCATGTAAATTTCTCTTCAATGGAGATTTTTGGGCTTGTAGAACAAAAATGTAGGTAATACAGTAAAAAAACCTACTTGAAGTATAAGGTTCATTTCTGGGTTTTTGTTTTATAACTCCTACTAAACATTTTTGTAAGTCTGATTGTTTTATGAAGTCCTTTGATACTTAGGCTGTTTTTCATGTCTCATGAAAATAATTGACAGTTGTTCAGCTAATTAATTAGCTAATTCCCTTAATACTGTGTATTACCAGGTCCTGCTGAGCACACATTCAAGCTTTTTCATGTATTTCATCTCTTACATCTTGTCAGTGGCAGAGGTGCATTCTGAATTTAAAGTTAAGCCTTTAAATCAAACTTGCACCATCCTCCAAGAGTCTGTTTGTTTAGAAGAATGAATTGTTATATTTCTATTCAAGTGTTTCTCCTTCACAATGCTGAAGAATATTGTTATTTTAACAATAAAGTATGAGAGGTATTTTTTTGGTTGATGCTGCTTAAACTTTTCTTGGTAATTGTAGCTGGTTTTTTCTTTGTTTATTTCAGTGGTTTAAATTATTGCTTAGAACATTTTGTTCTTTTTCCTTCTCTTAGTTATCATCAATTCAGTATGACCCTCCTCTACTTTTAGTAGTAAACTAGAATGAAATTTAAATTGCATTTAAGCTGTAATTACTAAATTCATTAGAGTACTGATCTACTAAAAATATGAAACTTAATAGGGTTTAAAATAAAAATTATTTTTAAGTATTTTAATATGAATCTTCATCTTTCTATAAAAGCCATAACTAGAGACTCAGATTCTGTGGGAGTTTAATGTAAGTGATGATAAAACTGAGCAGACAGGATGCTTTGAAATACATCTCCTTTCTCTACTATGTTTTTTCAAGGTTATCGAACAGTATAAAGAAGGTATTTGAATACAAGTAGAAATCTGTTTTGACTGACAGAGATATCGTATGTTTTTCTAGATACCTTAAACATTGCAGGGCTAGGGCTACATACAGTGAAGGAGTGCATTGGCTGTACCAGCATATGCTTGCTTAAGTGTTTGTCCAAAGAGAGGAATTCAAGCTACAATTAGGTGAGGCAATCATAGAGCAATTTAGTAAGAGAAGGAGTAGGGCACCCCATCATAGGTTGCGATACCAGCCCTCTGTATAGTTGGTGATCTTGAACCAGGTAATAAGAAATGCAGAAGGATGTTTCTGAAATCTTGTCCTTTTAGAGTTTGGATGCTAAAGTCAGAACTGTAAGGCTGTGCTATCCTCTCTGTGCTGTCCAGAATTTGGACATTGAGAATTCTTCCTCCTCCTTTTCTCTGTGTTTGTCTTCTTTTTTACATGTAGGCTATGCAGCTTGGTAGTTGGATATGGAGTTACTGCAAGCTGCAGATGCCTGTAATTAATAAACTTCATTAGCTTCTATCCATGGATCTAACCAGTGAAAAGCAGGTTAGCTAAACATGCAAATCTCATGTCCAGTGTAACATGACACATCGTGGTGACTTAAATGGAAATCCCATCGTGTGTTTCCATGAACAGTTTGTTTTAGGAAACAAAGGCAACTTGGCGAAGTTCACTTCTTTGATAAAGCTTGGGTTTTTTTGTTATTATTGGTCTGGAGGATAGCAAAAGTACATGCAGGAAAACAAAAACTATTAAAAGCTGTCTTGAAATAAGGAGAGCATGAACTGTCAGGCATTTATGTTTATTCTAGCTTTATTGTATTCAACAATCTCTTTGAGATGTTACGTGGCCTGTTTTGAATTAGTCCTAGAAGATTTTTTTTTTTTACTACAATAACTAGACTAGCATAATTAATGGGATGTATACGTAGGTTAAAATGACAATAAATGCAACACTACTGTAAAAGCATGAAGAAGTGAAACTTTTTATTTGCTCTTATGCTTGTACCTTTCTGACCTCATTTCCAAAAAATACTTTAGATTTTCATCAACCGTTTATGTTGCCATTACACTGTAAGGCAGCTTTCAGGCTATCTATGAATCTAGTAGTTGAGTATTGCAAAAATCAGTTTGAAGTGGATCAATCTTTATGGTGAATGGATGATTGAAGGTGATAAGATTTCTTCTTATCAGCTGTCAGCCATATGCCTTAAATGGTATTGCTGTTAATGACACATAAAACTTCATTAGTAGCCAGATTCCTCCTGCATGTTCTCTCAGGAAGTCCTAGATTTTTCTAACTTATCTCGTACAGAAATGTGACTTGCTCAGTGAGTAGCCTGATCAGGTAAGAGTGTTCTGATGAACTTTTTATTTTCTATGACCAGCTGATCTGAATTTGAGGCAAAATGCCTGTGAAATATGATGCCAAAAATATTGCCTGTAAATATATTAAAAAACATACAATAAGTTACATACATTTCTAAAAAGAGTAGTTTTGATAGTCCTAACAAATATTGTTTTGATCCAGCAGGAGTATTTTGGTCACGCTTTTTAAGTGTGTTGTTTTATTACAGTTAAACAATAATTGTTTTCACAATATCTAGATGGCAATATTTGGTAAATTAATTCAGGAAATCATTCTAATGGTATTATTTTTCTTTAAGGTAACATGATATGACCTTGTCTTAAAAAATAGTAAAAATGTTTACCAGGTTTAACTATTGAGATTTAAGAGAAGCAAATTTCAATGATCAAATGTATTCAGAAGTGACAATCCTTAAGTCTTTTAGAAATCTATTAGAGGACAGAAACTGGTAGGGCTAAGTTGTCTGAATTCTGTATTATTTTTGCACAACACTTCTAAATATTTTAGTCATAGTTTGTACTCTTGGTAACCACATGATGGCTCAGCTTTAAGGCATTTCATTGGAAGCTTTTTCATCTTTCAGTTCTATGCCTGACTTCTATGAAACTTCCAACTGAAGTGGAAAGTGAATGGTGGGAATTTCATTAGAACTTTAAGGAGGACGTCAGTCCTAGGCAGCTTAATCCAGATTCAAGATGTAGGACTGTTATGCCTCTTATTTGTCCACAGATGGATTCAGTTATTGACTATGTGACAGTGCTTTGAGTGGATGAAGCAGAAATTGTTCAGAAATTGACAGGACTGGTGCATAATAATGCTGAACTGAAGTTATTGTGTAAATATTTTCCTTCTGTTGTGAAACACTTTCTCTTCTAAGCTAGGATGTGGATAGAAGCTCTTGACTATATTTATAAGTTTTCTTAAAATCTCTAATTATTGATAGCAGTGCACTAACTTCTTTACTGGGCAATTTGTTTAGAGTCTAAGAAAAAACATTATTAATATCTGCTGGACAGGATCCAGATCTTATGATTGTTTTTAATTTCAACTGTGTTTTTTACAGTTTGGGGCATTGCTAATCATTTTCCACTTAAAATGCATGGTAGGTTTTCTCATGTTCCTGTTTTCTCTGAGGAGGATAAATCAGTCAATACAGATAGATTTTTATATCTGTCTATCTATATATATATGTACAAACACGAACATATGTACACACACACCAGTTTGCCCCCGTCTGTGTGAAATAACATTTACCTTTGTGTTGACAACTCTGAGTTCTTGTCTTCCTATAACTCTAAACCTAGATCCTGTAAATGATCAAAGTGCTTTAACCAGAACTCGTGGATAATGTAGCTTTCAGACTAAAAGTTTAATCTAAAATGCTCTCATGTAACTGTGTATTGGTTCTGGAGGCTGCTAACATTATTCAGTTTCTTTAAAATAGTAGGTGTCTGAAGTTCTACTTTTGCACATGAGGAGGGCAATCCTAATCTGAAATGCTGTCTTGTATTTTAGCCCATTCTGTGCACAGAAACTAGGCATTCTTGTAATTGTTTGCTATTAATTTGTAACATTCACAATAGGATTTAATTTGTCAATGAAATGTGACATCTCAACTTTTTATGCAGTAGTATGGTTAGAGCATGTCTTGGAAACTGAAATAGTGGGAGCAGTTGATGTTAACTTGATTTCTGGGAAAATTTACCCTGCCTCACATAAAGTACCCTAAAGACTTGACTGTCTGCTGCTCTGGGTGCTTGGATCCTCTTAAGGTGGCCTACATTATTGTTTTACTTCAAAAAGCAGGCTCCTGCTCCGAAGTGTTGTTTTCCCTGTGAAATGCGTTGTTTGCACTCTGCAATGGTCTCTTGTGTATGTGAACTGGATTCTATTACTGAAATTAAACTGAAGCGTGCACTCCAGAGATGCAGGCAAAGCACTCTTATTGCTAATCCACATTCAGTCCTTGGAACCAGTTTAGAATTGGTTTGAAGCAAAATCCTGCAGGGTGTGAGTATTAAGATTTCAACCCCAGGTATTTTGTTCTAAAGACCTACTTGCTCTCATTGCACTACTTGCTGATATTGATCTAGTCAAACTGTCCTCTTGCACAGGCACAGAGCTTCAGAGAAGGTTGCAGGATTCACTGGGCCGTGGAGGAATGACAAGAGGGAAGATAATTTTCTAGCTGAATGATGATCATTTGGAAGAGGGAAGTCCCAGGTTCCCAGAAGTATTTATACATTTAATCCAATAACTGGTTGGTGTAAAACATTGTAATGCAATCTGTTCAATTAGATTTACTTGTCCACCATCTGGACCTGAGTGCTGCCTGCCAAACGTTTAAGTTGGGGACCACACGGAGGGCAGTGAAAGAAATCAAGGTTACTTTAACTCGTAAGAATCAGGATAACCTCTGTGCACTCACTTTCTCCATTTAAATTGCTGTGACCTTCTCAGTTGTAACTGCCCTTGTCAGTGGCGGTGGCTGAAGGAAGTAAATGTAGAGTGCACTATGCCCAGTGCTCAAAGTGCCAGCCCCTGAATATTTAGAAGTAATGAGGACGTTGCTGGGAACATAAAGGTGCCAAAATCATCATTTTTCATTTACTGTTCTAGGCTGTTGGTATTTTAGAAGAATGTGGAGGAAGGAAAGATTACACAAAATCTGAGTTTTAAATACCTGCTGGCAGGTGGGAGAAGCCTGTTCAAATCTGGAATTGCTAGCTGTGGTTTCAGTTCCTGTTTGCTGTAGATCCAAATTCCTCAGTTGACTGCTTCTGTGTGGCTTAGTTAAACTTAAGTGCTCTGTTACCTCTACAGGTACCAAGCAAAAGAGTATAGCACAACATTATAGTGGCATTTGATTTAGTTTATAGATGGTCAAATATCGCCATAAGTTGGTGAGATTGTAAGTCCAAGTATATATTGCGTAATCCCATCTTTAATGGCATTTTTCTTGTCCCACTGTGTTCACATGATATAATTATGGTTGTGTTAGTGTATTAGTCTATTGGCATGTATCTTAAGTGATTAAAAAATGTAGCTGAAGCTGTTCAGTTATAGCAATCTCAGTTTTTTGAGCAATGAATGCATTGTGCTGTCATGCAGAACTCATTCTTCCTTGGCTGTGAGACAAGTTCATCAGCTGATACAGCGTTTTTGTTTTCCAAAGAAGTTTGAAGTCTATACTTCTCCTGAAATGAAAATGGAACTTTTCCTGAATTTAATTAACTGTTTTCAGAGTAAAAATATTCTGGAGGAAACAAATTTTTGCTCAAGTCTTTACAGTGAATCTGGAATCTACAAAGAGTTAAAAGAGTATGCTTTAAAAATGAGCTTAGAGAGACACTTCCATCAGGTTTTCATCTTTAGCTCTATAGTCACTTTTTCTAAGAATGAAAAATGCATAAACCTTTAGAAATTAGATTTCAGGTTAATTTTGGAAGTTAATTTCAAAAGGTCAAAATTTAGATCTCACGATATGTCTATGTTTTTTGAGAAAGCGATGTTATTTTGATAAATACATCAAATTTTTACTTTTCTCATGTAGATATTCATTCCACTTCCAGCTTCCTCAATGTGAGTTACTGAGTTATCCACTATAAATTACTTGAATTTTTAATATTCAACATAGAAGTTATTGCTGAGATGGGTGTTTAAATGGCTATTTCTTAACGTGTTTAAACCATTAGATTTTGCATTTAAGCTTCCCGACCACTTGTACAGTCTTGATTTAGCATTCAACAATGAACTTCTGCTTTAGTCTTATTAATTGCACTACTTTTATTTAGATCAAAATTATGTGCTGGTATCTATGAATAGTCTTTCTTTAAACTACTCAGAAATAGATCTGAAACTACAAAGTAATTATTTTATGTTAAAAGGATTAAGGGCTTTATCACAAGAGATTGTCTACCTCCTGTTGAACAACATAATCCATTAATTAATTTAGCATGCTATGTCTTTTGTCTTCTAATTGAATGACTTACCCGGGAAGGTGGTATTCCGATGAAAGGAACTCCTGCTCAAGGAACTGTGTAATACTTCTGTCCCTTAATGTATGGGTAATTGCAAGTGTGCGAGATCTTCATCTGGATGGCTGACAGAGGAAAAAGGAAAGCTTTATAAAAAGGTTTTGTTGTTTGAAAATGTTGAGGTACTAGTCATAGAGAAGAAGAATACTACTAAATGTAATGGTTCTATCATGTTTTATTGTGCTTTTTTTCCTCCCGAGAAATAGAAATTGCTAGGAAACTCTGACACTAAAGTAACCAATAAAAGGATGGCATAATAAAACTATAGAGAATAAATGTCAGAGATGGCAATGAATGTGTGAGTAAATATTAGTAATAAAATAACAGTGAAATCATGTAAGTGAGGATAGATGAATATTTTTCTCGCAATGAGAACGTTAGTCAGGATCAAAAGAACTTAGGAGTAAAGTATTAGGAGGCATACTACTCTGAAATATACATTGACACACGGATAATGGGTACAATATACAAATTTCGTAATTTTTAAAAGTGGAGCTTATACTCAATTAATTTTTATGATTTCCTTATTGAATATTATTTCTAACTTTTATTTAATTGCTTGTGGAATCTTTTTACTTAAATGTTTTACCAAAAGAAAAAGAAGGAAAAGGATTGCCTTGCATGTAATGAAAGGAGAGATGGAAAAATCAACAGTCTGAACTTGCATCTAAAGCTTTGCTATTAGGTGGTTGTGTAATATGAACCCTTCTTTATTCCAATTTGTCATTTCTAGCAAAGGAAAAAAATTGAAAATTTTCCTTTCAGTGAAATAGGATTTTTATTAATTTGATTTTTTTAATTTATTTTTTTTTAATGTCAAGTCATGCAGAGCAATGTTCTGCTTTGGAACCTTTCCTTTCTTCTGTTATAGTAGCCTGTCCATTAAATTGGCTAGGTCATGTTGCTACTGTTATCCATGTAAAGTGCTGTAGATATTTGTGATTGTCTTTGATAGGTATTGTTAATGCCCTTTGCTCTTCAGAGAGGCAGGTTGACTGATATCTGGTGGGGGGAGCAAGCTTACGTTTCTTCGTCCTGAGGACAACTTGATCTTGAAACCACAGTGGACCTTCACTAATTTCAAGTGAAGTAATGAAACAAGGTACTACTGCCTAATATCCTTGTAGAAAAAGGGAGTTTGCTATCTTACCTTCTCCCCTTCAGAAAGAGTCATTGCTAAGACTGACCCTAATGTTAAAGCGTCATCTGTCGACTTGAAGACTTGAGGTATCTGAATTCAGTTGTTAGATGTGTAACTGATTTCCTGTGTAACTACCCAATGTTCTTCTGTTACTTGTCCATTTTATAAAATGGAAAGGTCGATACTTCCCTTTGGTCCTGCTTTTTCTTCTTCATAGCCAAGAAAACGATGTGTTAAGCAAAGAAATTGTGGGGTTTTGTTGGTTTTGAGGTATGGCAGCACAAATTCTTATAAATTCTTTTTGGAAAAAGTCTTTTTTTTTGTATGTGCTCTGTGCTATGTAATTCTGTAAAATTCAGAAGCTTTAAAAGCCTTCAGTTTGAGGGGGAAAAGAAACCAACAACAAACAAAAACCAACTACCTGAAAAGCCCACCTCTCTGCAAGTTCAGCTCTCTAATGTTAATGATTTTGATACTTTAATGCCTTTCTTAGTAGCATGCAATGTGTCAAATTTAGATAATTTAATTCTGGGGGGGAAAGTGCTGTAAGTGCTCATTATAGATTTGATAGATTTTGTCAAAATACAAAAGTACTGTTAAATCCATAATCAAAGGAATTTATAAAATCTTATTCTGTATGTTATGAAATTTCATGAAAGCAGAGGAAATTGAATGTACAATAAAAGTCCTTCAAATATACAGAGATGCACAAGGTCAAACAAAACCAACTTCCCCCTCTGTCTTTTGAAGTGTGATCTATGATCTTCTAACAGTAATATATTTGAAAAGAAAAGCCTGAAGGTTTAGGGTGTTTTGTTTTTTTCCCCCTGTATAGTCTTTAATGTTTAACACTGTCTTTTATCAATGACTTCCCTGTTGTGTCATGTTAAAAATTACCTTTTTAAGGAAGTGTGAGAACAATAATACATCCAGGTGGCTGGCTGCTTTATGAATAAAGATGTAATATTACATACATTATATACATGCTGTAAAAACAGTTGCTTTGAAATACTTAAAACAGCAGTCCAAAGAATAAGTGAATTTTGTCATCACTTTTATGTGAGAACCACTTGGGTTGTGAAGTGTATGTGAACTAATAAACTGAAGGAAATTCCAGACTTCTCTAAAACTTGTTTCCAGGATGCCAGGGACCTGCTGGTAGTGTAGATTCCTTTAGTAATATTCTGCAAATCTTTTGTTAAAGGAGGATGGATGACAAGTGTTCTGTCCTCTTCCCTTGACTCTTTATGAAGATTGTAGGCTTCATGTTACTGAAACAAGGACCTGGGTTAAAATAATGTAGATAACATTCGTGAAAAAATGTAAGAGAAAATAAGAGCTCAGTAAAAGAGCTACAGCCCTTTTCGGAAAGGCCTCTTTTTGACAACAGTAAAGTGAATTTTTCTCATTTACCCTTGCTGCTCTTGGTTGGATATAGAATCAATGTAAGCAAATACTAGACAAGGCCATCTGACCCTGAACTTTTTTCCTCCATTCCACTTCATGCTCTTCACTGGGTACGTTTAGCAAACCAACGCAATGTTCTAATTACACGTTTTTCCCCACCATCTTTTGTATGGATAAATTTAATGCATTTAAAACTGAAGTTACAGAATAATTAATAAAATTATTGAGTCAGGTCTTGCTTATATCTCAGTTGCGGTTTTTTTTTACTCCCCAACAGTTACTGTTGGAGTTCTGTTTTAACAAATGTTAATTTTATTTCCGTACTCATCTGTTTGAAGTGGAAAAAAAATGTGCAAAATGTAAACTTTGACAGTATCAGAATCTTTCACACAGTCTGGAAAATGTATTGATGCAAGGATGCTTATTTTTCTATTTCTACCCAACTCTAGCCATAGTGCTCACTTTCTTTTATAACTTAGTTTACATGCAGTCTAAGCCCCTTATGGGAATCTCTTAGGGCTACATACTATATAATCTCTTGGTTAGCCAATTCAATTACATGAAGTAGATTACAGAAGTTTTTTTGCCATAATGGAAAATTCATATACCAACATCAGCCCAGTGGATTTTGACTGCATATCTGCCATGGGTCAAATATGCTTGTCTTCCTCATAAGCATATGGATGAAAGAGAAGGAAAATACTTGTATATCTAACAAAAATCCCTCTTGTCTAGAGGACTGCTGCCAGAGATATGAACAAGAAAATTAAATATTCTTGGAAAGCAGGTATATTTTCCAAATTAAAAAAAAAGCTGATGTAGGACTGAAAAGTGATTGTCCGAATCTTACCCACTATCTCATGCTGCCTTTCAAAGTGACCAAACTAATTTGCTGCCTCCTTTCTAACCATTCTTATTTCTCAGAGCTAGGAATAGAATTTAAGCTTCCTATCAATATTCTCTTGTTGATAGCAAAGAAAGAAAAAGCAACTTAAGAGAAATGTTTTGTTTCCTCTAGAGGCTGGGCTATGTAGAAGGGGCTAGTTACAACTTGTGTTGCTCCATAGAATCCAACATATTGAGGGGTTGGTTTTTTGTTTTTTTTTTTTTTATCCAGGACATTCGTACATTCAAGTCAAGGCATTCAAGATTTTGCAGTTATGAAGTTACAATTCTGATTTGATGGTTTAGAATTCATTCAATGCAAGATAAAAGAACATGGATTTTTTGTTTTCATCACATGATTTTTGGGGAAGTTCATTGGTTGATGCTCTGAACACAATTTATGGATCTAGAGTATACAACAGATTTCAAGATTGGAACTCTCTGATTAGCAAGAAAAGCTATAAGGGTTGATCTTTTAATTGTGAATTTGAGTGATGGCCAAAATAGCATCTGCTGCTTATGCATAAATGTCCATTGTCAACATAAGATACATTTTCCCCTTCTTTACACAGCAGTATTGATGGAGAAGTATGCCGTGCTTGTCCTAGTGTAAGGCAGACTTTTACATCAGCAGCTGCTGATTTCCAGATAGATATCCATGAGTGGTGGGAAAAGCAGCATCGCTTTTACGTGAGGGTTGCTGGCTGCTGATGTGGTCTCTTGGTGATACAGACAGAGACAGACATTCTGTGTTTTGCAGGCTGAATGTGACCTGTTCCATTGATGCTATTGCTTAGCCTTTCTCGCAGTTCCTATGGCTGTACTGTGCTGTGGTTAGATGTCTTTGTATGGCTGAAATGCACATATTGCCTCATGAAAGATATACTGGACCACATAAGAAATACTTAAAATAATTTAACCTAAACTTGCCGTTTAAAAAAGCTTACCAAATTGTGTAGCACAAAGTAGAATTAAGTTTTGAGTATCTGACAATAATATATATTTTAGTCGTCCACAGTAGATATCTACCCCCCTGAAACAATGTATTATAATGTTCATTCAATAGTGGATGACAAAACTCCTGTGCTATTACTGTTTTATGTAAAGATTCCTCTTTTTAAGGAAAATGAATCGTGTACTTCAGTTTTGAACTTCTGAGAACAACTGTCTAAATTAAAAGAAATATTCTTCATGGCCTCCTCAGCTTAGTGTCTCCCAGAATGTCTGCTGTCTTAGGTCTGGTCAACTACATTATACTTAGCATTTTTTTCAAAAAAAAAAAATAATTTTCTGAGGTAGATCTCAAATGGAAATAATCCAGTTACCATCTCTCCCTCATTTCACGTCGACTTCTTTTGCCTTTAGGGTATATCCCTGTCCTTCCCTTGCTTTAGTCTCTCTAGTCATCTTTTTCTCCTGTTAAAACTGTGTAAATGCTTTAGTTTCTTAACCATTTTCTCTTGGGTTAATTTTTCAAAAAGGATGAGTAGTTTACCAAGAGTTCTATTTTTTAAAAATTATTATTTAGAAAGGGGAAATTTAGACCACTGAGAATATTGCTCAGTAATGCGTCTCTTTTCCAGAGACGTATGGCTTAACAGTAACCCACATAACAGTATGTGTTTGATAGGGGAAGAAGGTGTGCCTCATTTTTAAAGGCACCATGCAAATAGACAGCAAAAAACCCCCCACTTTCTAGTGAGGGTTCCCAAGGAAGGCTGAACAAAATGGGTTTGGTTGGTTTTTTTGTTTAAAATAATTGGGGTTTTTTGTTTGTTTGTTTGTTTGTTTGTTTTTTGGTCTGATTTTCTTACCTGCCACATGTCCTTGCATAGTCTCAATTACTGGTTTCTTATTCTTAATGAATAAATTAAGGAATAGTCTGATCAGTAGGTTAGTCATTTAAGTGGAACAGGAGGTATATAATGACTGCATCTTAAATATGGTTCTGTGATACAGAATGGCATTTCCAAGTTCAGGTTACTTCATCCTCTAGCTAATGTTTAGATCTTTTAATAAATTTGCCATCTCAGTAGAAACTCTTCATGTATCTGGTAGTCATCCTGATCTATTTCTCTTTGAAATTCCCCTTCTTTCCTAAATTTGTGGTAGGCAGTACAGTTATTCTGATAGCTGTTGCTTGTTGCGTTGGCTTTAAATTACTTCAGATCAGAAAAGTATTTATATTTTTATTATTTGGAGTGCTTTTATTGACTATCTTCCTTTTGTTCTTGTTAGCCTTTTCTGTGTAATTCTCTTGGGAGGAGTTTAGTGTCCATGTTGTCCTTTGATATTTGTATATCAAACCTGTAAATAAAGAAAAAGCATAATAGTAGGTCAGTCTTATAACCTTTTTTGACATTTATAACAGAATTTTGACATTTCTAGAAATACCTTTCAACTCTTCTAGTAGAGTTTTAAATTCTTTTTTTCCCAGTTTTTTATTTTGTTTTTCAAGTTATAACTTGTCTTCCAAACCCTCTGAGCTTTTATAAAACACAGAGTCACCAGCTGCAGTCTTAAGTCATCACAAAGTTACTTTTTTTTTCTTCCTGTGACTACATTCATATTCTGCTTAACCAAAAAGTCTACTTATTTCCTTCCTGTATCCCAACTGTTTTTTCATGTGTGTGTCTGAATTACTTCCTATCATTTAGTTCCTCTTTCTTTTAGGTTTTGTTATTATCTTAGCTTTTTTATTTTCTCTAGAAATGGAATATTAACATATTTGATGGACACTTGATGCCTGCTCAATTCAGAGAGCAAATTCTGCCCCGGAATGTTTGTGGCTGCCTTGGGGAAAGTTACCCCTGTATTTTCTGCCAAAAATTGTTCTCTGTGTCTGTTCAAAGTCAGATTTCAGACTGCCTGCATTCACTTCCAGTATTATATTTCTCTTCTCATTAGTATTGAAGTGCATTATTTTTCTTCCATTCTGTTTCTTCATGTTGTAACTCCCAACGGTTCTACTTTTTTCTTCGTGTGATATTTTTGTATGTTTTTTTGTCATCATACTTCTTGTTTAGTGTCACATTTTTGTGATTACCTAGATATTTTTCCTTATAGCCTTTGGTTTAATCTTTCCTATGTTTTTCTGGAGTATTTTCAACATTTTCTTAATAATTTTGTTCTTTTTTCTTTTTTTCCTTCTTTTTGATATTCTGTTTTTCTGGGTATGTACAGATGGATTTTAAAAGTCATTCCTATGATCTGTTTTATATCTGTTGTTCTAAGATAGACTGTCACATTTATTCTCCTTCAAGGAGAGAACTGAATAAAATAATATGGTAGGATGAGTTAAATTTTGACATATCTGAAGAGATCTGCATTGTTTGGATTTTTCATTCTTTCACTCAAAATCTATCATCCTTCTAGATTTGTTTGGGGTTAGGGAGGAGGGCACATCTGTAGTCATTATGGTATCTGGAGACAATTGTGGAAAGGAATTGAGAGTTTAATTTCATTATTTGGTACTCATTTCCTCTTTTCTCTCACCCTCTGATTTGTATGATCTATTCTAAAATCAGAGACCTTGTGCACATTAATGCTGGAAGGTATGAAAATATATCCTGTCAGTCAGGACCCAAATGGGCTCAGTTTGCAGCATTCGAGTAGCTCACGTTATGTCATTCTTCCTTCTTGTTTCTGTCAGTCGATGTCTGCCACTATTTTGAGTTCTTCTCCATTGCTGAGTTGACACTGAATGTTGCACTGGCTTTTACTTGTTATATTTTTCTGTCTCCCATCAACTTTCCTTTGAAGTCCATACCCCTTGCAAGTGAAGACAGGAATTTAAGGATTCTTTTTTGTTTATTTGTGGACTTTTAAAGAGTCACTTTCCCTAAAATCAAAATATCCATTTGTGTTGAGGTTGATCAAATAATTATCTTAGAAAGATAGCTTGTGGCTTGCGCTGCGGAAAGAAATACTCAAAATCTGCTTTCCAGTTGCTATCTGGTGTGATTCAGGTTTTCTCTGAAAATTCCTATTAATACTAATCGAAATGTTAGCATGTACTTAAGTGTCGTGTGCTCTCCTGATGTTTCCAAACACTGCAAAGGAAAAACAAGGATAAATCCTTCAAGTACTACCGTTACTATTTTTAACTGTAAGATACTAAAGGACTTTTAGCTTTATGGGTACTCGACACAGATTGTTAATCTGAAAGATAAAATGTTTTATTGCTTCTTTTGGACCCAGCTTTTCTTACAGTGACATAAATTGAAGAAGTTCTTAGAGATTTAGCACAATTCAGTGTCTCCGTGACCTCCTTTTGTCGTTGAGATTTATTAGGTTCCTTGGTTTTGGCTTGAAGGTCTTTCTTGTGACTCATAGGTCTTGAGTTTGTTTCTTCCCTGAAAAAAAGATTCAAAATAGGCTGCATGAATTAGCTCTAAAAACTCTTTTTTTTTTTTTCTTTGATACACTTGAAGAAGAAAAGTAACTGAGATAACATAGTGGAAAATGTTATCAAAATGAATGTGATCTGTTAGATGCTTTTATTTTTCTCTCTCCAGTCCTCATTGCAATTCCCTGATATGCACAAGGCTAGTAATGGATTCTGATCTCATCATGATCACTCTCAGCACTAATCTATAAAAGGGATGATTCTCATTCATTAAGGTCTAATCGTTGCCTCTTGTGTTATCCATCTATTGACAGGAGCCCTCATGAAGTGATTTTTGTCCTGTTGCTGTTTTCTGTTGAGTGAAAATGGTTCAGATATCTCTTTCCAGAACAGCAAGCTCTGCACCATATTGTGATAATCAGAAAATCTTTTTTTTTTCCCCCCTCTTCCTTCCTGAGCAGTGGTGAAAAACTACTTTGTGCTTTGAATATTTTATAACATCAAATTAGCTGGAATCTAAGTGTTAAGATGGGTAAGAATGACTTAACTCATTCAGGCTGAGTTCACCTATTGCTGAATTTTTTTTAAGTTTTTTTTCCTCAAACAGCATCTGCAAATGGATGCCTAGGGAGTGAAAGCATTACCCCCTCACCAACACAACACCTTTCAGCTGTTTTCAGCTCTGGTTTTCTTGAGTCTAATGTTTTCTGCTAATGGAGCTCTCTGAGGAATGCTCAGTCATTATTAATTCAGCAATCCTAGATCTTGCTCCTCTCTTTCTATGCTTTACAGAATGAAGCTGGTCAGGGATCTAGGTCTGTAGGTACAGCTGTCTCTGGAGAGGATTGACCTGATCCCAAACTTGAGAGTATCTTATCAGATATAAATTCTGCTGTTGTGTGCCTTCTGTTGCAGAAATTTGTTCTTAATCCACAGACTGATAAAGCCATGCCTGAAATAGTTTGTATAGTTTTTATGTTCATTCTGCATCCTCTCAGATGCTAACACAAAGAAACTGTATTTCAAATCCTACAAGCTTGGCTGAGGTGCTCAGGCAAGTCTTACGGCTCACACCATCTCACTTTACTGTTCTTTGTCTTTGCCAATATCTGGGGTTAAAGAGAGTGCTTCTCTTTCCTCATACCTTCTAGGGTAGGATTGTCCATTAGATATCCCTCTGAATTTACCGAATAGAGTTCACCTTACAGGTACCTTGGTCCATAGCTAATTTCTTATTTTACAAGAACCTTTTTCTGGCAGAAAGTAGATTTTTTTTGTTGTCGTTGTTTGTTTTTTTTTGTTTGTTTGTTTTTGTTTTTGTTTTTGTTTTTTTTTTGTTATTCCTCTCAGCCTTGAGTACTGAATAAAGTGAATCTGCCAAATCAGTCTGGACTCAAACTTATGTTTTACTATTCACAAATTTGATTGCAATGATTATTTTACCACCTCTGTCAAGGGCGTTTGTTCATCACATCTTTAGAATACTTGATTTCACATCTTAATCAGTGTTGCATGGAAAATGCAACGTTTTCACAGAAAATATATTCTTCACAGAGGGTCAGGATTCTTAAGAGTAAGATTCTCCTTCTTCCACTATACACTACACCAAGACTCTACCAAAATATTGACCTTTCTACGTTTGTTTGTTAAAAGCCCATTTTTGGTTTGTTTTTTTGTTTTTTGGTTTTTTTTTTGCTGAAGGGCATATTATTTTCAGGATAATTGGGTTGGTATTTGGACCTTTTATTGATTATTTCTTAGAGTGCGAATGGGGTTTTTCAGCTTTCTGGAACTGAGAGTAAATAAGTAAGTTTGAGCTGGGAATAAATTTGTAGTTTTTTGTCCTTTAAATTCATCACTACCCTTCTCTCTTGAAACAGATTGGGAATTGCAAAAGGGCTGCGTTTTACTGTTATGATAAAGATGTGTTTGGTTATTTCTATGCAATATACTGACATACAGATAGCTTGTATGTCCTGCAGTTTTTCAGGCGGTGTAAGTTTTATACTGTACATGCTCTGAGCAGGAATTCTTCCCTCCTGTGGAAAACTGTCCTTCTGCAAGTCATGCAGTTTCTGAGCTGGTGAAAGATTAGAGCTGTTCATTTTTTTTTTTTTCTTAACTTTTTCCAGGAAACATGAGGTAAGGACATGTTATCTGTAATGTAGTAGTTTACATAGTGAAAGGATAAGTGATGAAGGCCACAAGATGCAGCAAGAAGGAAATTTTCACTGGATATTGAAGGAAAAAGAAATGTTCATAATGAAGAGCATGCCTTGTGAGGCTGCAGAATCTCCATCTTGGAGACTTTAAAAACTGCTGGACAAGACCCTCAGCAACCCAGTGCAACTCCTGAAGTTAGCCATGTTTTGAGGAGGAGGTTGGTTTTGGGTTTTTTTTACCACTATTATATAATAAATAGGGTCTTGGTTCTGAAGGAAAGATTGAGCCACTTCTACTAATTTTCAATATTGAGTGCTTTATGCAAAGGGGAAGATTTTATTTTAGAAGTTTTAAAGATAAGGTCTCATTTTTCAACATTGCAAGTATATGACTAAAATTCTTCCCAAAACTTAAATGAAAGTCCTTACTTACATAAATTTTTTATTCCATTCTCATTAAAGCTTTTTATGGTATTTGAAAAGCATGATATATATTTGGATATATTAAATATAGATGTATTTATTGTTTTTGAAAAAGGTAATGCCTTCCTTCAGCCTGCTCATGATGATGTTCCTGCTGCAGGACAGGGTGCTGCTTTGCTGCAAGGACTCATTAATGGCTCAGTGTTCAATTTGTTGTCCACCAGGACCCCAAGATCCTTTTCTTTCCAGCTGGTGATCCCCTGTGGTGTGCTGGTGCATGGGTTTTTCCTCACCAGATTTAGAAGTATGTGTTTCCTGCTGTTGCACTTGAGATTTCTGTTGGCCCATTTCTACTGATGGGCAGCACAATCATCTGGCATATCAATACTCCTCTGAGTTTCGTGTCATCTGCAGTTTTAGTTCTCTTAAATTCAAGATTTTCTGTAACGGGTATGAGATTTAAAAAAAATGTATTTTGACTATTTGGATAATACAGATTCTTGGACTATGTGTGAAATGTAACACTTTAAAGACCATAATACTAAACTTATTTTTCGTGATTCTGAATTGACCACTTCTGCTTGCATGACTCTCATGCATATTTTTAAAGACTTTTATAAGATGATCCTGGGTAATTGTGGCTATGGGGGAAAAATAATCAGAGATAACAAGAATATAACCAGTCAGGATATAATATTTGTTACTATGTAGCTCTGTGAAGCATATGTCTGTGTAGAACACTGCAGTTTGTATCCATCAGAACACAGTACTCCAACAGTTGATTTAAACCTAATTAGCAGATGTGGTCTAATGATGAAAATCCTAATGACTGCATTCCCTGAACAGATTATCTGCAATACCCTTCTTAATTTTACATTAACTTTTCATTTGCTTGTAAACTGAGAAGAGACCATTTTAATTTCACATTTTTATAACTGTGTAAAAGTATGCTTTCTAGATGCAGTACTCCAGTAGTTGTTAATCAGAAATTCTGTAGTGAACATATATGCGATGGATATATGAGCTGTGCATTGGGTATTCAGTGAGTGTACTTGGGATTCCTGGTTGTTGTAGTAGTTCTGAAAGGTCCAAAATTTAAACAAATGTGAAAATTCCTCAATCTACCTAGACCAACTTTCCAGGAAAAAAAAAA
>NW_010289897.1:0-4120 GCF_000700745.2 Antrostomus carolinensis | reverse complement strand
GGTTCCACAAGAGGTTTTGGGTTGAGAACGGGCACAATTGGGTGCAGGTGGCAGCGCCGAGATGGTGGGATGGGAGGTGAGATGGTGCCACCACATCTCCTCGGTGGGATTTTTTGGGTGGAGATGTTGGACCAACCTTGAAACAACCCCAGATTTGGGGTGATCTTTTGGGGTGGACCATGAATTCCAGATCTCCACGTGTGTCTGTCTCCTCAGGGTGACTCTGGTGGACCTCTCATGTGTGATGGGCGTCTCCAAGGCATCGTCTCCTGGGGTCCAGGTGTCTGTGGAGACCCCAAAAAACCCGGCGTCTACGTCAACCTCTGCAGATACATCTGGTGGATCCAGGAGACCATGAGAAGGAACTGAGTCCTCCTTGTCCCCACCTCCCCAATCCATCTCCAACCCTGATGGTCATGAGGTGGACCTCCATCCACAGCTCCTCCTCTTCCTCCCCTGATGAAGGTCCTCAGAGCCGGCTGGTCCAAGCGCTGGGGGACACACACGCCTGTGGAGGTGGGGGCAGGAGGTGACCATGGGACCTTCTTGAGATGTTGAGGAATAAAAAGTCTTCTGAGGTGGCTTTTCACCATGTCTTTAATTGGGTGGAGGACATCTCCAGCAGGTCAAGGTGTCCTTGAGTTGACCCAGATCTCATGGGCAGGAGGACCCACCACCATCAGATAGACCAGTTGACCCCACCATGGGGCAGATCTGTTGGCCCCACCACAGGGAGGACCACCATGATGGAGACTTCTTGACCCTACTGCAGGTCCATTTGGTGACCCCACCATGGGGTAGATCTCTTGGCCCCACCTTGGGGTAGACCACCATGAGGTGGACCTGTTGACCCCACCATGGGGTAGATCACCACCACCACCATCAGCTAGACCTGTTGACTCCACCATGGAGGAGATCTGATGGTGCCACCATGGGATAAACCACCTTGAGGTAGACCTGTTGATCCCACCATGGGTCAGATGATGCCACCGTGGGGTAGACCACCATGGGATGGACCTTTTGACCCCACCATGAAGCAGATCTGATGTCACCACCATGGGGTTGACCACCATGGGGTAGACCACCATGAGGCAGACCAGTTGTAGACCTGTTGAGCCCACCATGGGGCAGATCTTTTGACCCACCATGGGGTAGACCACCATGAGGTGGACCTGTGGACCCTACTGTAGGTAGATCTGTTGACCCCACCATGGGACACACGTGTTGACCCCACCAGAGCTGTTTTGGGGTCACCCAGGTCTCTTTGCACCACCATGATGGAGACAAAACCCCACCTTGATGTCACCTCACAAGAGCAACAAGCCCTTGTGATACCTCCAGAGCCAGAACCTCCTTCTGGTGCCTCCATCCCAGCTCCATCTCCATGGACCAACATGTGACCAGGGGAGAACTTCCCGTCCCCAGAGGGGAGAACTTTCCCTGGTGACTCAACGGGATCAGAAGGGACCAAATCTCCCCACCTGGGGTCACCTGGCAGAAGATCCAGCGTTGTTCCTCCTCCCAGATGAGGAGAATCCACCCACCGAGAAGAAATCATCTGCTGGAGGCCAAATTTTCCTGGTCACGTGGGGCTGAGACCTCCATGGTGGTCATCATGGTCCCATCATGGTGGTGGGGTGGGATGGAGAACGGTGTCAGCTCAGCTTCACCACGATGTGGCTGTAGGACGTGGTGGGAGAACTTTGGTGGGCTGTAGAAACATCTCAATGTCTTCTTTGGAGCAAGAGGAGACCTGGTAAGCTCAGAGGTGAGTTGGAGAGCGTGGACCTTGTCCAGGTTCCACCTTGTCTGGTGGAGAAACAGGTTTTGGTCCAAGTCCACCATCAGGGTGGTGGAGGAACCATGGCTGGTCATTGTTGGGGCCAATGGTGGCCACTGGTGACGTCCAGCTCTTGCTTAGCATTTCATGGGGAGGTTCAACCACCTTTCAGCATCTCATGAAGAAGGTTTGACTTGGAAGGTCCCATGGTGGTGGCCATCAGCTGTGGTGGGATGTCATATTGGACTTCAGCTGCTCCAGCTTCTCCATCCATGGAGGTCTGGTCAAGGTGGCTGTTGGGGTCTGGTCAACATGTTAATGGAGGTCTGGTCAAGGTGTCCATGGAGGTCTGGTCAAGGTGTCCACAGGGATCTATCAAGATGTCCATGAAGATGCAACCATTGGGGTCTACCTAACATGTCCATGGAGATCTGGTTAAGGTGTCCACGGAGGTCCACCTAACATGTCCATGGAGATCTGGTCGATGTGTCCATGGAGGTCTGGTCGATGTGTCCATGGAGATCTGGTCAAGGTGTCCTTGGAGGTCTGGTCAAGGTGTCCTTGGAGGTCTGGTCAAGGTGTCCATGGAGGTCTGGTCAATGTGTCCATGGAGATCTGGTCAACATGTCCATGGAGATCTGGTGCACATGTTCACAGAGGTCTGGTCACGGTGTCCATGGAGGTCTGGTCACGGTGTCCATGGAGATCTGGTCGACATGTCCATGGAGATCTGGTCAACGTGTCCTTGGAGGTCTGGTCAAGGTGTCCATGGAGATCTGGTCAAGGTGTCCATGGAGGTCTGGTCAAGGTGTCCATGGAGATCTGGTCAAGGTGTCCATGGAGGTCTGGTCAATGTGTCCATGGAGGTCTGGTCAATGTGTCCATGGAGGTCTGGTCAATGTGTCCATGGAGGTCTGGTCAATGTGTCCATGGAGGTCTGGTCAATGTGTCCATGGAGGTCTGGTCAATGTGTCCATGGAGGTCTGGTCAATGTGTCCATGGAGGTCTGGTCAATGTGTCCATGGAGGTCTGGTCAATGTGTCCATGGAGGTCTGGTCAAGGTGTCCATGGAGGTCCACCCAACATCTCCATGGAGGTCTGGTCAGCTCACCCCCAGCTCCACTCCCCGTGCCCGGGGCAGGTTGGCCGTCACCTCGTTGGGGTTCTCCACAGGAAGGACGTGGAGCTCTGGTCACTGCAGCCCTCGGGGTGAAGCCCAGACCTTCATGGAGATGTGGGTGACACCAGCAGGGGCTGGGACGTCACCGTGTCCCAGGGAGGTGACATCCCCCCGTCCCATGGACAGCTGGTGGCCACAGAAACTGGCACCTGACGCCACCACTCCTGTGTCACCCGTGTCCCCTGAGCCACCCCCTGGGTCACCCAGGGCACTGCCACCCATGGTCCTACCCCCCCTCATGCCACCCAGGGCCACCTACCATGTCACCCAGGACATCTGCCACCCTGTGTGTCACCCAGGGCCACCCCCCAGGTCACCCAGGACACTGCCACCTCTGGTGTCACCCAGGACACTGCCACCCATGGTCCTATCCCCCTTCATGCCACCCAGGGCCACCCCCCAGGTCACCCAGGCCACTACCACCTCAGGTGTCACCCAGGACACTGCCACCCACAGTCCTACCACCTCTGGTGTCACCCAGGCCACTGCCACCTCTTGTGTCACCCAGGGCACTGCCACCCACGGTCCTACCACCCCTTGTGTCACCCAGGGCCATCTACCATGTCACTCATGGTCCTACCACCTCTTGTGTCACCCAGGGCCACCTCAGATGTCACCCAGGGCACTGCCACCCATCAGGTCACCCAGGACACTGCCACCCACAGTCCTACCACCCTGGGTGTCACCCAGGGCCACCTACCATGTCACCCAGGCCACTGCCACCCCCTGTGTCACCCAGGGCCACCTCTGGTGTCACCCAGGGCCACCAGGGCCACGAAGCTCCCCGCGTTGTGAGGACACCAGGGAGGGGACAGGGAGGTGGAGGGGGGGGTGGCAGGTCCCCTCCCTGTCCCTGGGAGGTGACAGGCTGGTGGCCAGGAGGCGCTGGGTGGCCCTGGCAGTGGGTGGCAGGTCCAGGCCCGCAGGGTAATTAACCCCCCAGTTCATTAGCGCTGGGGACCCCGCCCTGCTGGGACCTGGGCAACTGGGAGAACTGGGAGAACTGGTTGGACCCAACCCCCGCTCCCAGCGCTGACGTCACCATCACTGTCCCCATCCCCCTGTCACCTCCGGGGGGTCCTGGGACTCCTCAGGGGTCCCATCAGGTCCCCTCCTGTCCCCTCGTGTTACCTCCTGTCACCTCCTGTCCCCTCATGTCA
>NW_010289896.1:0-1936 GCF_000700745.2 Antrostomus carolinensis | reverse complement strand
ATGCACAGTACAATTGCTCACCACTTGCTGACTGGTGACCAGCCTGTGCCCAGCCAGTGACCCCAGAGCAGAGACAGTCCTGAAACCACAATCCCAGAAAAGCAATCCAAGCAGCCCCCAAGAGAATATCCCTGCTTCTGGTCAACTCTGGTTAATATACTGAATATAAGATAGTATTTTGAACTCTTTAGTAGATTTCTGTGTGATTTTTCATTACCTATATTAAAACACAATAGGGTACCAAAGAAAACATCTTTAAAATGTATTGTGTTATCTCTGAGTTTTGTTATGAATTAAATATTAAAGTTACAGACTAGAATATGAAATGAATTAATCATAACACTATAAGGAAAAAAGCAAACACATAATAGACATAAACAAACCCACAGTGCAGCCTGTGAGAAGGACTCATGTTGGAGAATTTTGTGAAGGACTCTCATCTCTCATGGGAGGGATACCACAATGAAGAACGGGAGGAACATGAGGAGGAAGAAGTAACAGAGACAATGTGTGATAAATTGACCACAACCCCCATTCCTCATTTCCCTGTGCCATACAGTGGGGTGGAGGGAGACAAGTAGGGAGTGGTTGAGCCCAGGAAGAAGGGAGGGGTGAGGGGAAAGTGTTTTAAGATTTATTCTTATTTCTCATTATTCTACTCTGATTTTATTGGTAATAAATTAAATTAATTTCCCCAAGTCAAGTCTGTTTTGCTCATGATGGTGATTGTTGAATGATCTCCCTGTCCTTATCTCAACCCACAAGACTTTCATTGTAATTTGTCCACTTTGTCCTGCTGAGAAAGAGGAGTGACAGAGTGGTTTGATGAACACCTGGCAGCTAGCCAAAGTCAACCCACCACATGTCCCAGACTCTGTATCCTTTGACTTCCAAGGCAACTATAATTCAATAAACTTTTGAGCATACAGTTCTTGACAGTCTCAAGGAATGAAGGAGCTGGTTGTTAATCAGCAGAGGAAGGAAAGACTGTATTAAAGACTGCAGTCTCAAGTCTGTCCAAGGATGTTTTCCATTACTAGATATCAGTGAGTCAGACCAGAGAAAATAGGAGAGTAGCAGACAGAGTGATCTGACAACACCCCAGATCAACATATGTTTCTGATACAGATAGGAAATGAGAAGATTTTTGTGGTACCAGCAGATCAATGATGTCCAAATGAAACCTGAAGAATAACATTGGAGTTGAAACTGAGAAAGCAGAAAACAGTAGAAAGGGGAAGCTGGAAAAGCAGGAGGCAGTTACAGTAGTGGCTGATGTCTTAATCCAGGTGTTTATCCTGTATGTCAGAGATCAGAGCCATTTTTGAGTCTCTTATTACCTCATCTTTACTGAGAACTATCACTACTTCCCCCGCTCCTCAGTGACTAAAAGCCTTCTCTTTTATCTGTTTTCTTCCAGCATGACTGAACATGGTCCTGTGGAAGCTGGCAATGATGTTTTCTACTCCTTGGCCAACAACATGAATCCATAATAAATTTTTCCCTTATCTAGCATGCCCCAATTCACTCCTCTACTAGACAGTTCCAGAATGGTTTTACAATTTCTGTCACACAAATTCCCAAGTCTCTTTTTCTTAGCTTTAATAGGAAGACATACATCAAAACATTCTGGAATATACTATCATTCAAAGGAAATTGTTTTGCTTGGATATATTTGTAAGCTTCAATTTACAAACCAAAAATCAGTTAACTGATCCATTTGAAAAGAAATATCTTTGCAAATTTACCAGTGACATGTGCCAATTTGCTTAAGGAAGATTCAGTCAGGTTTTGGAATCACTAGAAGGATGTCCTATATGTTTAGTGAAGGCTAGGTTTCAGTGCTGGACCCAAATTGTCTCTGTGAAACTAGTCTATGTAAAAATGCAAATGTTTATTGGTGCAGTCTATTATGACCTATATTTTATTTTATTTT
>NW_010289895.1:56214-65931 GCF_000700745.2 Antrostomus carolinensis | reverse complement strand
TCTGTCGGGGGTGCCGCTCCGGGGGGCGGGGGCAGGAGTATCCCCATCCCCGCCGCGCTGCCGTGACACTGTCCCCTGCGTCCCCGAGACGCCCGAAACTCGGACCGTGGGTGTGTGTCCGTGTAAGGGGTGTGTGTGTCCGTGTAAGTGTCAGCACAAGGGCCGGTGCGTGCCTAGGTGAGGAGGTGCTTGGAGGGAACCTGCTCCGGCTGGGGATGGGTTAAACGTGGCTCTCCCAGCTCTAACTTCTGCTATTAAAGGAAATAATCCAACCTCTCCTGCCCACTTTTTGAACCCCGCTGGATTACTTGCAGGAGGAGAAGGGAGCTGTGCTGCCTCGAGAAACACATCAGTGGGTGTCTTTTTCCTTTTTATTTTCTTTTTGGTTATTGTTCGTGGTGGCTTCGTGCCCTTGCTTTGTTGTTGAGAGGATTAAGGGTTGCCGAGTGTCCTTAGTCCCAATTAAAATAAATACAAATAAATGGGACATAAAGGGAAGTCAGCACTGGCATCCCGGCAGAGGCACTAAAGCATCAAGGTTGGTTAAAAGGAAGAGACTCGAGGAGACAAACACTTTCCTTCTTACTCATTTGCTTTCCCTTTACAGCGCTGTCAGACAGGCTTAGAGAGGTGCATCATTTGATCAGGGTTTTGCAGATCCTTAACCAATCTCTGTCCAGCAGAAAGAAAGAATTAAAAAAAGTATTCTCCAAAGGCACAGACATTTTAACTTATCTCTCATTTAGCAAATACTTTGCGTTATGAAATTTGTTTTGGATTCTCAGCAAAGGAGTTGGAAATTAAGAGAGGGTGAGTTAGGAGAAATGCAGAGCAGAAGAGCTGCACCATTTCCTAGTTGCTGCCTGGACTCTCTGCTTTCACTGAGGGTTTATTCCTGATCTGGAGCAGTTGTGGTGAGGGTATTAATATTAGCTGGGAAAGTAGAGCAAGGTGAAATAGCCTGGCTAGTTCTTGGCTGTCTGTCTTTCTTCCTGCGGACATACAGAGACTTTAAACTTCAGTTGAACAAAAAGTTACTTTTGTTGCTTGGAGAGGACTTGGTGGTGGATGCGAGGAGAGGAGGAATCATCCCTCTGGAGCCAGTTTACCTTTGGAGAGTGCTGCTGAGAAAGAGCTTACAGCCGTGGTCTTTGTGTCCCAAAACCACCGAAGTCTTGTTGAGAGAGCCAGGTAGGAGCCAATGTACTGCAGGACTGGAAACTATGGATATCCCTCTGCCTGATCCTTTGGTGGTGCTAGTGTTGTAGAAAATCAGCAGGTTGCTTGTCTTGATGCAGTGAATCATAGTGTCTTTTTCTTTACTTTTGCTCGTTTTTTTTTGTTTGTTTTTTTTTCTTTTTCTTTTTTTCCTTAAGCTTGATTCTTAACATAGCATCTGTTGGCATCTTAAGGACTGTGCACCATACCTGTGTGCTGGTGGTAGGCAGGATGCTGCCTGAACCGTGTGTTACATTACTGTGTTGTTATCCAGTGTGTGCAGGACAGTGATGGGGTATAATCCCTCTGTTTCCTTCAGTGCTGGCTTGCTCTGTTTCTGACACAAAGGCCTTCTATTCCACCAGGTTATGTTGTCACAGTTCCTACCATCAAGTTGGGCTGTTGTGACCTGATGTACCCTGGTTGATGGATTCTGTCAAATACCATGAAGAGAGCAATTAGAGGAGGGTTAGGGTGTTTAGCCATCGCTTGTTAGGAGCAGTTTGTAGCTGCTGTTCCACTACAGATGTATTTCTGTGCTGAATTCTCAAATGTCTTCTGACACATGCCAACTGCATTCATACCACTTGTATTTACAGTCAGGTTTTTCTGAAGGACAGAAAGTTGGTTAGGATAAGGTTTGTTTTAGCATGGTGTGCCAATGCAAAACATCATACTTCTGGATGCAAGTTTGAATCCCTTACAGTTTGGCAATGTCTTAAATTTTGTAACTGTCTGATGAGAATTTGGTTGCTTGTGTGAAGGGTTTCATGTCTTCTGCCTGCAGTTCATAGCACAAAAGCTGCTGGCTCTGTTAAGACCCTTATTGTGCTGGCTGGAAGTCCCAAGGCAGAATCGGCAGGGAGTCAAAATCTCTGCGACAGAGGTGAAATCCTGGCTACACTACTTTGGTGGGAGTTTTGCCATAGATGACAATGGGCCAAAGCTTCAATACAGAAGTAGTCCTCCCTTCGTGTTGGTAATCCTGGTGTATGCTCTAGGGAAGCTTTTGCTTTTCTGCTGCCACCCAGACTGTGTCTGTTAATGCAGAGAAGATGTAAGTCTCTTAGGATGTCACGCTGTGTCTTTCACAAGCACAGCATTCCTGGGAAGGAAATCAGGGCAGACACAAGTGGAAATAAAACCCCAAATGTGGATACATGCTGACTGTCTCATTGCTCATGTCCTGAGTTATTCCCAGGAACATGGATCAAGCACTGTGGACTGAGCAAGATGAGCTTCTTGAGACTGCAGTGGAGGGAGCCATCCGTGGATGCAGCCAGTGCGTCCCCTAGTCCCTGCTTCTGCATTTGCAAATCATCAGCTTAGTGACAGACGTTCAATATGTGAAGCAACAGTACATTCATTAATTCAACCCTACTTAGCCCATGAGTGAGTTTGCTATGTCTGTGCGATCTAGTGAGCTATTCTCAGAGACACTTCATGTATCCAGCATCCAGATAAATTTGTATGTTAATTGACAGCGACAAATGGGAAGCGTTTGATACTTTTTTTTACCAAGTGGAAGGTGTGTGGTGCAGAATATGAGAATTTGCATTTAATCAGTGCTGGTTGAAAGGTGGTCCAGGTCATGGCCGTGTAATAAAACTGTTTTTTCAACAGGAATATGATACTTCAATTTATAATATTCAGTGGCATAGAAGAGGTTTTGTTAATACACAACAAAAATGTTGACTGGGATTGAGGTATTTGGATCTGTCAGTTTTTTTTGTTTTTTTTTTTTTTTTAAAGTGGAAACACTTAGGTATCTGTAATTCCAGTGCAGACAGTTTTCTTCTACAGTGCTTTCTTTTACTGTGCATTCACTCCAGACTTTTAGGTATTTTATTCATGTATGATGATGAAAGGAATGAAAACATAAACTAATGTGGAACTGAGTAGCCTGCCTTACATATGCATCCTTATTTCCTTAGTTTAAGAGACTTAAATATGGAGAATACCTTTAGCCATTATAAATTGTACCTTGTTAGTGTCTCTTAGCTTGTTTGCTATGAGAATTCATGCATTTAAAACAGAACAGTCCTAATTCTCATTTAATTTAGACAAGTGCAGAGGCCTTATTTTGTCCCACTATAAAAAAAATATAGATGTTAGAACAGGCATCAAATCGGGCCCTGAAGTCATACTAGTGATGTTAAAATCTGGATGAGTGTATCAATGGCAAGTAAGTTTTGGGCACTGTTAGTACTGTCAGGATGCAAAAGATGGCAGTGCTGCGAAGAGGGATCTGAGTGAACCCTGCTGGGCTGCCCTTCAAACCTCTGCTGTGGGATCTGCATGGCATTCCAGCTTGTGGGTTTGTTGTTTTTTTTTTTAATAAGTAGAATTCAAAGAGTTGATGATAACCATTAATATCCTTTGCTCTGTGTGTTTTCTGAACCCTAAGGACCATATTCTCTTTAGTGCTGAGCTGGTATCATGGTTTAACCCTGGTGAGCAACTAAGCACCACACAGCTGCTTGCTCACTCTTCCACAGTGGGGTGGGGGAGAGAACTGAGGATGTCCCAGCTGTGTGCCCTCCCAACTTTCTGTGCAACCCCAGCCTACTGACTGGTGGAGTGGTATGAGAAGCAGAAAAGTCCTTGACATAGTGTAAGCACTGCTCGACAACATCTAAAACATCATCATCAACATTCTTATCATAAATCCAAACCACAGGATTATACCAGCTACTGCAAAGAAAATTAACTCTGTCCCAGCTGAAACTAGGACAGCTGGGAGCTTGAGGTAGGACTTGCTGGCTCCTGGACTAGAATACACATCATGTGGTGGTTTGATAGACACTGTTTTCAGCTCTTGGTTGTTTTTTTTTTTTTTTTTTGCTTAACTTCATATGAAAACTGCAAAATACATAATCATTTTGGGTGAAACTGGTGTTCCATGGGATTAGTAGCAAGGCTACCACTGATCTCAAAACTTCCTGATTTCACTCTTTTTTTTTTTTTCTTGAAAGAATCAGGAGCAGACCTTGATGTGAGGGTTGTAGGGTTTTGTGTTGGAAAATTCTCCATTGTCTTATTGAGCTGTTGTTGATTTTGCTGCTGTTCTTGGTGTATGAGCCTGGCTACTATAATAATTATACCTAAATGTGTCTGTGCCTGTCCTGCCCGTCATCAACAGTAAATCAAATTACGGACCCTGCAGGCACTTGCAGCGAGTTAACACAAATGAAAAACACCACTGGCTTTGCCTGGGAGAAAACAATATTTTATTTCTTTCTTCTACACTAGTAACTGTACGGCTTTCAGTGCGTGTGCGTAACTTCCTTTGACATCAGTGAGTGTTGCCTTGATCGTTACACGTGTGCCAATGCAGCCTTTGCCACGGGGCCTTGATGGTGCTGCCCTTCCACTCGTGCAGAGTCCGTGGCTCTGTCCCTTGGCTGCAGAGCCAGTTGGAGAGATGCAGCAACACGTGGGATGACTCTTCTGGGCTGCCATCCTTCTTCCTTTTGTACTGTCCACCTGGATTTCTCGCCACTTTAAAAAGCATCTGTGATTTTTTAAAAAAACCCTATTTTTTTAATTTTTAAATGGGTTTAGCATCCCATCCTGAGATGTGTTGGGTTTTCCAGGCAGGGAGCCATCAACAGTCTGGGTCAGGCCACTTCTGTCTTCAGTGGAGCTGGTGCTGGGTTTTAATGCTGACTATAATGAGAGTTGATTTGGGACCATTCAGGGCATTTCCAGCTTCTTAGCTTGGTCCTGTAGAGCATCTGGAGAGGGGAAAAGTTTCGATGACTTCCTGTAGTGCTGGTGATAAATGGTCTGTCGCCAGCCCTGGAAATGCACAGCACAACTTGTCTCTGCTTGCACTGCTGCAAACTGGCTGTAAATAACATTTCTTCTGTGTCTTTGCAGATTTCAAAGATTATTCCAGCTGCTGGAGGAAGCCTAGTGAGAGAAGGTAGCTGCAAGTTTAATTGTAGCTTCAGGACTTGAGCTAAATCCAAACAATCTGATAAAAATTACAGCCACTTGAATGTTGTTAAAGGTTAAAAGTGAGCCCTCTTCAGAAAAACTATTAATGTTTTACATCTTAAAATAAAGGAGCTTATTAATATTCCTAAATGACATTGAACATACGTTATATTTTTGCCTTCGAACCATCTGAGCACTTCCCATAATAATGCAGATTAAATTTAGTGAGAAGTGCATATAATGACAGTGTAAATGTCAGTTTTGCTATCAGATGTGTTGCACTGGTGTCTTTTTAATATTAAATATGATTATGTCCCATATTGCTTAAACAAATGATGGCACCCGGAGTCTTAAGAGGATGTCTCTGTGTTCTGCCACAGGGTGAAACAGTTTGTTGACTTCATATTTAGATAATTAGTTAATAATTTTGACATTTAAATGTGTGGGGTGGGTTTGAAATTTTTTCATTCGTATCCTCTAAGTGGCAATTAAATAACAGCAGCTCATGCTGTGGTCAGGTGAGTTAAGTTGCTGCTTGCACGGCTGCATCTTTGTGGTATGGTTGCATGTGAGGTTGAGTTGCCAGCTTGTGTTGGGTTGACCTAGATGGATTTTCACTGCAGTGCAATACAAACGGTGGATACACAGGCAGCCAGTAAACCCAGAGCTGAGGTTTTACACGGACATTTTTTACAGAGGCTTGCAGTGATATTTTTTTAGTCAAAATTCAGACACTACTATTCGCTGTTAGGATCTTCAAGGGAGCCTAATTGCTGGTTTCCTTTGGAAAAGACCAGCCTTTTGCTTCATTATTGCACTTTGGAGGAAATGTCATTTTCTGTTCCTGCTTTGCCCTTGATAGTGGGTGTCCATATTATTGCAGTGGTCCAGAGCTAGAAAAAGCCAGTGCTACCCAGAGGGAAATGATCTTCTGGCAAAGAAGCTAGAGGATTGGATGGAACAACAGTAATAATAATAATAATAATAATGATAATAATAATAATAATAATTACTATTGTTATTTTAAGCTGGAGGCCCATTCATTCAGGGCCAGGATGCAGACAGAGTGAAAAGGCAGATGCTACTTTCCAGTAGCCAAAATGCTTCAATGTTACCAGATACTGAATAGCTGGAGGGTGACATGAGTGGTGGCACTGGGAGGAGAGGCAGCATGCTGGTAAAGCATCCCAGCACCTCTGCTGCTTGCCTGGAGCCGGGAGGTTGGATAATGCTGAAGTTCTTGTGAGTTTTTATGGAGCAGGCTGGCTTTAAAGCCTTGCTATTGACCTTTCATGTGTGGACACAGCTCTTTCCAAATGATGTGTGAGCTGTGGCTCACCTCTGATGCGTTGGACGGGGCTCTGCCGGCCGGCCTTGCTGCCCTGCAGCAGGCTGCTGGCCCGCTTCCCTCTGCTTCGCACGGCAGCATCTGTTTGGGAGGTTCTTTACCCAGCATGGTTTGTGCAGGGAATATTTAAAGATGCCCACAAGGCTCCTTTGGTGTGGTTTATTGCATTAATAAAAAGCATTGTGATACAGATCATTAGGACTACAAGCAAATATTCTGTGTGCTTTTGCAGCTATATCGTGAGCTCAGGAATAAATGGCGAGGCACGTATGCTGCTGATGGGGCTTTGGGAATTGATTCTCGTCAACACGTGATCTGTCTGGCAGTGGTTTGTCTTTGGGTGAACTTACACGATGAGGTTTAACTGGATTTATGCTGGGGTCCTGGTCCTCTGAGCTTGCACGGTGCGTGTTGGGCTCTGCTTTGGGGCAAACCAGCAGATAACGTAGGCAGAGAGAGCCTGGAAGGCTCTGCTGGAAATGAAGCCTGTGATGATTCCCTATGGATTTGTATGGTATAGGGGAAAAGACATGCACACTATGTTAAAGCAGCAGGATGTGGAGTTTTGTTTCTTTCTCTCTGCTTCCTTAGCTGTTTCCAGAAGCTGTGTCCTGGAACAGCCTTCCCAGAGCTGTTTCCCTCTGTTTGGAGTTGTTTAGTGACAGCTGAAATTATTCTTGAACATTAATAGATATCGGTTGATCCACTGCTGACTTTTTCAGGTGTAGGATGTAAGTGTAGGAAGACTAAGGAGAAAGTGGAAGGGAGGAGAGACAGGATTTCAAAATAGGTAAGGAGTGAGTAGAGGGTACTTCTTTGTCTGGGTTAATCAACATTGAGGAGCAAAGGATGGGAAAAGAAACAGTTGGAGGGTGCTGGTTTCTGATGGTGGTGACTGAGTGAAGGAACATGGAGGTTTTGGGGTCCTGGACTATGCTAGGTGTCTGGCTGGTGTATGGGGAGAGGGAGAAAGATCGATAGGGAGTTTTAGGTTTACTTGCCTTTACTTTAACTGTTGGTTTTTTTGTTGTTGTTGTGTTGGTTTGGGGTTTTTTTAAGGTCTTTTAAATACCTGAGATTTTTAGCATGGCTGAAACAACATAGTTAATGTCTTTATTTGGTGTTCTTGGGTTGACAAGCCTAAAATGTGCTTTCAGACTTAGTTTTTCATTAGCTAACTGTATGTGCAAGCAGAAAGTGTGTCTGCACATAGATTCTGGGAGACAATGACTTGGGGCATGTTTCATCCCTTATGTTATTGGTTTGTTGTTTTATGTGTAAAAATTAAGATGATTATAGTAATAATAAAATGAATTTTACTACCTATTCCCAAAAGCCTTGAATAAGTCATTACTGTGATAGGCAGACAAAAGCTGAAGGAGTGTGTTTATTGCAAAAATTCACATCACTTCTCTCACTAACTCTTCTCAGAGATTTCTTTTTGGCTTCATCATTTCTCTATTGCACAAGTACTTCTTAAGCCCAAGCATTTATAAAATGAATGTAGCATTCCATCACCTCTGCAGTTGTAACAGATCGATCACAGTCTGCTTGCAGTGTACGGCCTGCAAGGGGCTGCTCTGCCCAGCGTGCTGGCCTGGCTCACATCTGTGTCAAGAGGGTCATCGGCAAGAGGGGGGAATCTAAAGCATCCTGCAATGATCTCTTGTGCATATAATTTACCTTTTTCACTTTTGTGCTCTTGCCCCAGTGCTCAGCCACAGTGAGACATCACCAGTGCCTGTGCCAGCGTGGAAGGAGAGCTAAGCCTTTTACATCAAAAGTAATTTGTCTCCTGATGGATGCGTTGCTGGAGTCTTAGAAGCATCATTACTCATTTGAGTAATCCTGTTGGGTAAATCAACCCTGTGTCTTGAGGGTTGTTCAGATATCGCCATGAAGACCAAAATTGCTCTCCAGCAGCCAGAGGTCAGCCCTCCACTGAGCTTCTGAACCCAAGTACATGCAGTGGCCACTGTGAAGCTGGTGCTCCCAGGCAGCTGGGGGCTTGCAGAGCAGCCGTGTGCAGGAGGCAGGCTGGGCAAGGAGCTTGTCATGGCCATGAAGCATGCTGTGCTCATGGCCACTCTTGCAGATGCCCTTCAGGGGTTATATGGAGATACACACTGGCTTAAATAGGAATAATTAAGCAGAAATTATGTAGGTCATTATCCTGTGTGGAGTGGGAGTTCTTGTGCAGTGCATGTGTACATTGAGGATTGTGACTGTTATTGTGGTACATCCTTACAGAGTATAAATAGTGTTGCTCTTATGCATTTTAAAGTTATTCATAATAGGACTGGCCACCTTCAGGGTGCACTTTGTGCGTGGGCTATCTTTATTGTACTGACGGCGTAACTAGATTTGTTGCTGAAGGTTAGCAGAAGTCCTAGTTTGTACTGTCCTCTTGGTTAAGTAGTTCTTGGCATTCATGGAGTCGTTTTCAATCCACCACAGTGAAGCTGAGATTAGAATCTGATTCTATGGATTATGGACAAAAAGAATAATGACTTCTTCTTGTGAGTGTTCGTTTTCCTGCCAGTAGAGGCTGGATGACTTAATCTCTGCATATATCAACACGTTGATCAAGTTTCACAGCAAAGTATCCAGGGGTAACTATAACAAATATTTAAAACTACAAGCCTGGGTTGTAATTTAAGGCCTCACTTGGTTATACATTTCTAAGTGTAACAGGAGTGACAGCTCAGGGCTGGATTTTAGAGTAGCTTTATCTGCAGCAATATTCAGCTATAGGTCTATCAAAACAACTTTCTAAAGCCAGAGCTGCCTTTGGCATGGCATTTGATTGAATATGCCTTAATAAAATCAGTGTGAGGTTCCACATCTGAAGGAAAAATCAAGTCTTTGAGAGTATGTGTCTTTCAGATACCTGTTAGGAAGTCATAAGGCTTAGATCCTGTGAAAATGACAAAGTTGGATTAATTCTGGACGTGCTTCCTGAGGGAGATGTGGCTGGTTGGTTTGCTCTTTCCTTCCTTCTTTTTGGGCGATGCAATGAGCATAAGGCTGAAGCTCATCTCCTGGGTAGAGATGGGAGCAGAGGCCTTTGCAAAGTGATTGCTGAGTGGCTGCTGTTTACAGAGCAGGGTTTTAAAACCAACCAGTGTGCAGAGTTGTATGCTGTGCCTTGCAAATGGAGGAACTTCAACTGCTTATTCTAGCAGGTCAACCCAGGTACATCTGAGAGC
>NW_010289895.1:0-56186 GCF_000700745.2 Antrostomus carolinensis | reverse complement strand
AGACTGTACTCATCTCTTCTTTCCCATTTTGAGTCAGAGCCTTTCATTTTAAGTAATGTTCTTTTATCATGAGCCAAACAAAACCACAGAATTAAGCTAAAAACACACCAGACTGTGGGTTTTAAATCTATCAGTCAATCTGTTAATTTTAAAGAAAAACCTTTTTCTAGCTCACTTTCCTCTACTGATTCTTTTTTAGCTCTGAGCATCTCTTCCATGGCCATTTGTGAATTCATTTTGACATTGGGTAACTGGGACAAAAACAAGAATGAGAAGTGTCAGTTTTGCCACTATTTCCAAAACCAATAACTCTTTCCTCCCTAAGAGTTTGGACCCTGACTGGGGTTGTATCGCTGGCTGTATTGTGAACATATAAAGGTTTGGCATGTTCTGTAATATCCAAACATTCAAATCTAGCGAGAGATATTCACTTAGTAGTCATGGAATGAAGAAATAAGTCTGCAGACCAACCCTTCCCCCAAGGAAACCATTTTACCATCGTTGTCTATGTGCCAGGGTTCTTCCCACTGAAACAAGATACTAAAAGGAAAAGTAGAAATCCTGAGACTCTTAACAAATATTTCCCAAATTTATTTGGAGAGAGGTGCTATTAATGCCCATCACCTTCAAGTCTTGTATTGTACAACTCTGCCAAATCTCTGGGGTCAAGGTTTCAATGCAAGTGTTGGCCTGGTGGGTTTGGCTCACCCTCAGCAGTAAGTCCCAAAGCTGTTACCTTCTAGGGAGAGGTTAGGAACAAGCCCTCTCACTTCATTTAAATGGGCAGACTTATGCTCCACCTGCAGTGGTACTGTGGAGACATGGGATTCTGATTTGTTCTAGTGATAGCTTTCCCTAATGAGTTCCCAGAAAACATTTAGTATAGCTTGGTATTTAGTATGTGGGTGTTTCAGAAGATGAACCTTTAGAAGGAGGGAGCTTATGGAGCAGTTTGATAGGAATGACTGATAATGAGTCAAAATGCTGCTAAACGGCCCTGAACTGCTGCTGTCTGGTATGGTCTTGCTGATCTTCACAGCCAGCCCCTTTCAGAGGCTTGGTTGCACTTATGTACTGGGGACACAGCTTCAGCCCACAAACATGTGATTTGTTTCACTGATAAATATCAAAAGGCTTCATGAGGAAGGACGGGATCTTAACTCACTCCCATTTTAGGAATGAAGGAATCAAGGCAGAGGTAGAGGTATTGCCTTGCTCCATAGCCACACAAGGGTTAGTGGTTGAGTGAGATACAGGACACAGCTGTCCTCAGATTTTTTATGATCAGCAGACCATGCTCAGCAGTTCTTTCCAAGAGGAGGAAGACCCTACAAGGTAGTTGTTTGGTTTCCTTTGGGTGGGAGGTTTTTACTTAATATACAGAGCTGGTGGACCCAAGAGACCAGTCCTGAGATGTATTTGGTTGTACTGCAGGCTCCTAAGCTACTTCTGTGTTGGGTATAACGCTCTTCTCCCTTTTGCCATAGGCTGGCTGATATACTACTTCCTTCCAGTTAAATCAATATCTAATATACTCACTGGTTTTCTCTAGAATCAGGAGAGTAGGTGGGTGTAAGATGTTTTGGATCCACATTCTTCTGCTGCCACCATTTTTTTCTGTTAACCTAGTTTGGCTGGAACTAAGAAGCACCGGCATTTTCTCTGAAAACCAAAGATTTGTGATTTCAGCCTTTGGGGCTCTCTTTCCTCTTGTAGTTTTATTTAATTTGTGCTGTCTTAGACTGTCCTTGTGCGGAGTATGCATTTATGTTTACAGCAGGGAGTGAGGAGGGAAGAGAGCAAAGAAGAAAGAATCCCAGTTAGTTGTCTTGCTGCTCCCAAATCCCTGCAGCAGTGCAAGCCCTGGCTACATCCTCGGCCATGCGTTGCATAAGCTTGGCCCAGCTCTGCAGTGGTAGCAAAGTAAGTCATATCGGCTGGGATGCTGTGCATATTGATTTAATTCAACATTTCCCTCCTGCTCTTCCTTTTCCTGTAGGAGAAACTTAATAACAGCATAAAAGTAATTAAGTGACGTTTCTCTAGAGGGAAGAGATCCAGATTTTAAGGTAGTCAGAAGTCACCCATAAGCCTTCATAGAAGTGTGGTTTATCTGAGTCCAGGCTCTGAGCTGGGGTCCTTCAGTGAAGAAGACAGGTCTCCTTATCATCAGCAGAGCTGGAGATAAATGAATCCCACCTGTGAAGAGTTGCACCTGCCTAGTAGCAGAAGCTCCCTGTATGGTTAATGAGAAGCACCTCCAGGTGGGAATTTTTCCTTCTTTCCTTCCAGGTGTCTGGCAAGGCACTTGGGGTGGGTGATTCATTCTGCCCTTATTGATTACAGTGTCAGTGGAGGTGACTAACTTAGATTAGATACATAACTTCCAGCTGGCTGAAATCAGCTGAGAAAAATTCCCCACTTACCATCTTGAGTGGGTTCAGTCACCTCCAGTAGTGCCAACACACTGGTGTCTGTTAGAAAAGGATACTGGCGAAAGAAGAGAGTAAAGAAAGGTCTTTATAGGTTTAAAAAAAAAAAAAAAAAAAAAGAAAAGACAGTGTCACTACTAGGTTTCTTTTAATTTGGAGACCCAGGATGGTTAGTAGCTGCTAATTTACTTTGCTGGAGATGTCTGCTATTGAGAGCATGTGGGCGTTGTGTTTTGTGAAAGTAGTTTTTGGATTAAAGTTCTTGACAAGGGTAAGCACACTTAACTTACAGAGGGTCTGTAGTTGGGAAGCATCGATTAGAAAAGAAAAAGTAGCGTAAATTAAAAGAGAAAGAAAATTCTATTAATGCCAGTCTTTGTGGTAATAAGTAGGTCAGTGAGCTGAGAAAGTCCCTAGACAGACTTGCAGTTCTCACACAGTGAGGTTACAGAATCACAGAATCACAGAATATTAGGGATTGGAAGGGACCTCAAAAGATCATCTAGTCCAATCCCCCTGCCGGAGCAGGAACCAAGGTTGATGCTGTGAAGAAAGATGCTGAAGCAGAGGCGGTGATTTAATAAAGGATTGGTGGTGTAAAGAAAAGAATAGTGGATACATAGTCAAAATTACTTAAAACATCTTATATTCTGATTTTGTAAATAAAGATTAAGCTGCTCTGCATTCCCACGCAGAGATAGCCAAACCCATTGTCTTTGGGTTTTATGGATAGAGAGGCTAAAGCAGAGCAATTGAGGCCATGCAGGATTATTCTGTTGCACATTTGATTGCTGACCTTAGTACGAAGCACGGTCTCTGTGTGTGTCCTGTGCAAGGCAAACTGTGCTGCTGCGTGGGTGGTGGACAGACTGGGACCTCCCTGCATAGGGCTGGTGGTCACGGGACATGTGCAGGAATTGAGGTGCCTGGATTTGGAACCCACAGAAAGCCCTTTGCGTGACGAGCAAGTGATGATACCAATTCCCTCTCCCCGATAAACACAAGAGTAAGAGTCCAATTATTTTGCACATAATGAGGAGGTCACTGAAAGAGGGACCAGATTTTGGCAGAGCAAAATGGGAGCTTTCTTGTGCTTCCATTTTGCACTGGGAATCCTCATTATTTAGTTATGTGGTTATGAATGAGGTTCTGGCTCTTGAGGTTTTAAGTACTTGAAAGGAGACAGCAGTCATCATGGTATATCTGGGGATCACATAAGGTAGTGTAGGAAGGGAGTTGCTGGGGGGTGAGGATGTGACCATATAGCTTAGCTGTTTTGTAAACATCTTAGGGCTATTGGAAGAGGAGAATAATTCATGGGTCAGAATATAGATATGTTAATATAAAACTGAATGAAATCTATTAGTATTAACAACTTTTTTTTTTAATAAGAAGAAAAATTTCAAACCTATCTTTCTGTGGACTAATGCTCATTAAATGAGGAGTTAAAATAGTGATATTTCAGTCTAGGAAGCTTGAAACAACTGGAAGAACCGAACTGTTATTGCACAGGGGTGGGATGCTGGTGAAATGACAGCAGTGGGTGGGATATGCATTGATACCAGTCAGCACCAGAGCACTCCTGCCTGACTGGTGCTTACAAAGCTGCAGGAGATTTGTCAGCACCCTGGGGAGCTCAATCTGCTGGTTCAGTGGAAAATATGATGAGAAATCCCAAGTGATCCATCGTTCTGAAAATACTTTGGGACCTCTAAATTTTTTTACTTATTTTTGTTTGGTCACTTTGGTTTTGACAGAAAAGGATTTTCACCCAAATGGAATTGTTTAGGAATATTTTAAAACTTAGAGAGTGTTTTCCCATTTACCAACTCTTCCAATATTTTTTTCCATTCTTTAAGGGACAAAGTGGAAAAGAAAGAACAAGAGATGGTTGTTGCACATTGAAAGCTGCAGTTGTTCTCCAAACAGTTTAAAAAACTTTCATAAATTTGAATGGGACACGTAAATAAAAAAATAAGTGTGTGCATGCACAGAATTAGCAAGCATCCTCATCTGCATATATCTGTATAAATTTACTTAACGTGTAGAGAGACAGCGAGCTGTGTACCTATTTAGTTTTCACATTAATGAAGATCTAGGTTGAAAGAAGATGAAGTTTTAAAATGAAGTGCTTCATGGCATTGATTTCTCTAGACGCTAACAAGCCAGAATTTGAGCAGAGATGACAAGGAAGTAATGTCTCTGTGGGCTCAAATGCCAAATTACAGAAAATGTAAATATATTAACTGAGTCATCCTGTTACTTTGCAGGCTAAGGAAGTTACACAGTCTTCTAGAGGTATGTAAAACTAGTGATGCAGTACTAAAGGGGTATGACATAGTAAAAGAATTACTTGGTGCTACAGGATTATATTTTTGAGCAGGTAGTTTCAGAGAAGAGAAAATTCTTAATTTAATATGCGGTTGTGTCGTGAAATTGGTTGCAGGAGTAATGAAAGCCAACCCACCAAATGACTGGGACTAAAAGACAAGTTCAGTCTTCTTCAAGTTATTGAATGAATCCATAGAAATGTGGAATAAATTAATTCAGGTTATAAATTAAAGAAATTATTAGAAGCATGGATGTAGCTCTGTTGCCTCTGGAACAGCATGGCAGTCTATCTCTGCCATAGGATCTTGTTCCTGCAGCTTGTCCTATGGGGGATTTTAGAATTACCTTATTGCACAACTGTCTCTCAAAATAACCTGGATATTTCAGAGTGTCATATTTGTGTGTCTCTGTGACTTTGTTAGTTGTTGAAATTAATTTACAATAAAAAGGATGTGCCTTTTTCTTTTTTCTCCCCTCCCCCCCCTTTCATTGGTGGTTTTTGTTCAACCTGGGGTAGTAGCATCCAGCTGGAAACATCTCTAATCTCACATGGCATTAGCTTCTTTAGGCCAGGTACTCCCGCATCAGGTTTTTATTTAATGTTGTAAGCATTAAAGTATGTTTGTGCCAAAGCATTGGCTTTAGGTGGTAGTGCGCAAATACAAGTGAAAAACTAGCCTTGGAAAATCTCTAGTATGAGATGAAGCTGTCTGAGAGAAATTTTAGCTTTACTGTAAAATCTCAGCCTAGAATTGAAAGGGGAAAATACTACTTCCAGTGTACCTCGGCATATTCATCAACATGAAGCAAGCAGAACTGCAGTCCGTGATATCGTTAGTTTTATGGCACAGCCCCAGAACAGTATTTCACTTCAGGAGGAGTCATCATCAGCTCAATGGATAAAGACTAATCATATTATATGCTTTGGTGTGGATCTCATTTTGGTGTAGTATGGATATTTCTAATGCAAGCCTAGGTTGCAGTTAGGTAGAAGTCTTCCTTCCTTTCTGTGATTTCTTCCTGGTTTTGCCTTTTGTACCTGTAACAAGTCAGTGGGTGAAAAGAACTCCAAATGTATTTTGATTGTTTTTTTATATCTTGCTTTTCGTACAGTAAAGATGCATACCAAAAGCTGTGATCTTAGTCATCTTTAAAATTATTTTTCCAAGACTTATTTTTTGAGATTGAAGGTTTTTGTTTTTGCTTTCCATATTTTATAAGTCATGAAAAACCATCACATGTGCTTATTAAAAATGTTGGATTTTCTGATTTAACATCTTCATTCTGATATATCTGATCTAAGTTTGGAGGAGGCAGGCAGGTGACTTTTGGGACTCTCCTTTCCGTGTTGACCTCAGATTAATACTATATTTTTATTACTTTTTGGAAATAGAAATACAGACAGATAATACATCTATGCAGAAGTAATATCCATCTATGAGAAGGTGAACAGAAAAAAATATCCTGCAGAAACAGAATATATATTAGTTTATGTTTTGAGAAGTGATAGGGTGAGCTGTTGTTGCAAGCTTCTAGTTGATCTGATGATTTCAAGGTCTCCATTACAGTCAGGCAGACTCACTCCACATTCAAGTTGCTAATCCTCAACGCACAGGATATTTTCCTTCTCATTAAAATGTATTTATTTATTTTGCAGTGAGAATAGCTTGCTTAAGATGCTTCTTTGGATCTTTGGTAATGTGACAGACTCAATAAAACTGCTAGCATAAAGTGGTGTTTATCTCATTTCAGTTTTTACATCCACCGTTAATTGGACCTGAATAATATAACCCCATTGCAAAAACTGTTTTAGTTTGCTAGGTCTCAGTGTGATGTCCAATAAGATGCAGGTATTATTAGTGCTTGGAAATTGCTCCCTCTCTGTAGTTGGAAGGCTTCATGTGTTTCTGTGACTTTATTTGCATTTATTGGGTTTTAGGCCTTTTAAGAAATATGGGGGAAGAGGGAAAGGTATAGTGAGAAGTGCAAAGTTTCTGCAAAATATATATATTTTTTATTTTGAAGCTTGAATTTGTAATATCACTTATGTTTCTAGGGCAACAACTTAATGTAATGCAGATCAGGAGCTGAAATACTTTTCCTAGCAGCTGCAGAGTGAAGTTAGCAGGACCCACGGTCTGTTCTGCAGCTGATACTGGGAGCTTCCTGGCTGGTGGGGGTGGTGGTTGTCCCCTCTCTCCCCTTCATGGCTGGTGTCCTTTCAGGAGCAGCAAGCAGCAGTGAGTGATGCCAGAGTTATCCTCAAGAGAGGATGTAATATAAGATGCTGCAAGTTCAGGGGAGTGAATAAAATCACATTTCCTATAGCTGTCTCAGGAAAAGCTCTGAAAGGAGGGAGGAGGTGACAAAATGAGCTTTCTCCAGCAACTTGGATTGTAGAGGAATGTGAAACTTCACAGTTTTCTCCCATCTTGCTCTTGAAAGTTAACACAAGAAATAGATAGGACTGGGAGACAGTTTTCTGACAGAAATCCCAGAACCTTCATTCCCAGAAGCTGAGATGGTAACAAGAAGCTGGATACTCAGCAGGGAGTTACCCGAGAATCTTGTTGACTGAGTTAAATCCTCCAGCAAGCAGGTGTCGGGTAAATGTTTTGATTCTTTACAGTGTATATTTGCATATTTGAAGCTTTCTGGTACTCATGACTCATTTTAGTTTGCCCAAGTCTTAAAAAGAGCAAACCAGCAGGGCCCTTAATTTTTATGGGATTGCTGTGTAGTGGTTTCAAGACCTATGTGCCCCGAGCTGGGCTCCTCAGTGCGAAGGTCTGACTTGTCCTACCCACATCTTGGGAGGTGATGTACCTGCATGTCCTGACTGTTGGCATTTTATGGAGAGCTATGGATACATCACACCTCAAACAATGTGAAGGGACTTTAACCACTGCTGTCTGATTGTCTCCAAGCCTGAATCCCTTTTGGACCAGCACCTCTGATGGGTCCCTCTTGCCCTACCTAGCATGACTTTTATCCTGTTTCTCAGCCAGGTTGAATAGGTGTGGGTGTAACAGGTCAGGCTGGAGCAGCAAGCAGCTCTGGCCCTTCCAGAAGGTGCTATGAACTCTTTAAAGGTTTGATGCAAAGTGAAGCTTTATCTGTAGTAATGTTTTGTTTATAAAGTTTTTTTTTTTTTTCTTCATGCAAATATGGTGGGGGGATGGAGGAGGAGAAAACATGCTGAGAGAGTAACACTTGATGCCTTGAAGCATTTTTGTTTTCTTGATGAAAAAGCTTTTTCTGTAAATTTTTCAGTTTTGTCACTTCTCATTTGCTGGAATCATGAAGGATGATAATATGCTCTCTGTAACCTTCCTTGGTATATTTTTGTCTGGTACATTAATAGATTCCTTAGCACTTGAGGAAAAGCAAGTCTCAACTTACTAGTTGCTAATCAGAACATGAAAGTGGTATGTTTTTTTTCTAAAAACTGTAATTCAAGGTTATGCATGTGCAAAAATAGCTTTAGGCTACAACAAATATTTTCTTCAGCAGGTCTAGCTCATTTTATTGACATATTGTTTTGTAAACTGCGGGTGACTTGCATTGTTCTCAACAAAAATAACTTGCATCAATCAACATAAGAGGGTAATTAATTTACATATTTTCATTGTGGAAATGTTCCAGACTTTTTGTTACTGCACGGTGCTAGACGTGAGAGAGGTAAAGTGCAATAACATTTTAGGTTTGCAGTTTGTTTTTAAGTTATTCTTCACTTCTGTTTGTGCTGGAGAAAGTGTTGTGACCTTCCGAAATTTGTGCTTGGCATAGCGTTGAGTGAAAATAAAGCAAGATTTAGGAGTGAAATTGTATTCTATGACTGTGTCGCACATCAGTACAGCCTTAATGACATGAGGAGAGGTCGGCTATTGTGTGCCATAGCAAAATGTAGTCCAAAACACTTGTCAAGAACAAATGCAAGAGAGTTAACTATTTCCTTTCTGTATGAGGATCTGAGGCCAGCAGAGGAGACTACGGCAAATATGGAGTCTGATGAATTTTGTCAGGGGTGTGCCTGGCACCTCTCTACTTGTCAAAGTTGAATGAACGTATGTGCAAGGTGTTGTCTTTGAATATGCAAATACTGGCTTGTGTTTCCATGAGGCACCAAAAGGTCTCAGAACTGCCTGAACTTTGGTAGTCCATTGCTGAAGTGTAGTTAAAACACGAGTTTCTGAATCTGATGGAATGTAGAGCGCAGTGTGGTTATTGCTGCGGATGGATTGACAGGAGGAGGCTTTTGGGGGAGTGTCAGCTTGTGTCTATGAAGGTGGTGTGATGCCTCTTCCTCTCCTCTTCTTCACCCTGAATATACTGTGTGTATAACTTATAGCTACTTTTTTTTTTTCTTCTTACCTCCTTAGGGTAATGGGGCAGTGAGGTAGAATGCTGAAAGCCTCCGTGTAATGGGGTGCCATACACAGGCTATTCAGGCAGATCACTTTACCCATACCATCATTAAGAATAAAACCCCATATTTTTAAACCTGAGAAAATGTAATGCAAAAAAGTCTTTCTTCATTTTATATTATGCATTCTCCATTACAGTGCTTGGCCTGTTGCCAACACATTATACATTGGCACTGTGACCTTAATTCCTCACTTTTAAGCACCACCTGAGGAGATATCACTGGGGTGAGAAAGCTACTCCAGGAGGCAGGGCATTGGATAAGATTTACCTGACATCAACTAAGGATATCTTTTGGGGAAAAAACAAACAAACCATATACTTTTGTTTCTTGCTGTTTTCGTTTCTTAATCAATATTCCTGATATTTTATTTGAGGAGCTGCCTGTGAACAGAGAGCATTCAGGCTGATGGCATTGGCCTCTCTTGCTAGTGGCTTTCTGACGGTGAATGTTGCATCACCTGTGCCCATTTATTATTCTCCTGCAACTGAGACTGCTGCTGTGATTAAGCTATTGCTGCTGTAGAGACGAGGACTGGAATGGGATTTTCTGGCTTCGAGGTCTAGTCCCGAGATGCGAGGCCAGGAGGTGCACAGCGGTACGGCGTGTGCTGGCCAAGCCTTAACAGCTTCTCTGTGACCAGAGCTGAGAAGCAGCAGGGTTGGCCCAGCCCACTGGTAACGTGCCTAAGTCGCAGAGTATGTGCTGCCTCCTGCTTGCTTGTAATCCTGGGTCTCACTCCTCCTGCACCCACGCAGAAAACCCCTGCTTGCGTGCGGTGATGTTTTCAAGCTGGCTGTGCTGGTGATGGCTCAGAGCCCATATTCTGCTTTCACTCAAGCTGGTAACCCTCCCACTTTCCAGCGAGGACTCAGGCAAAATCCAGCTGAGTACCAGTAAGCTCTCCAGAGCTTTCCTGCATTTTTCCCCAGACACCTGAAAGAGTGGATGAATTTCCTGATTTGCTGGCAAAGAATCAGAGAAGTCCTTGACCCAGCAATGAAAAAGTCATTGTGATTATTCATTCAGGGACATTAAAGGCAAAGGAAGCCAAAGAAGGTTATATAGACATATGAGAAGTGCGACTGTTGGCAACTTGGCAAGACTGAGTTAGTGCCAGGTGCTCTTATCTGTGCTAATTCTGTTGGGAAGTGTCGAGCTGACTGGAGAAATGCAATTGTGCTTTCAGTAACTTGCAGAGATTGAAATCTGACTTTAGTCTGTACCAGTCCGAACACACTCTACTTTCCTTCCCTTCCATGAAATCAAAAGTGTCAGGGTACTGCAATTAAGATATCTTTTTTGACTCAAGCACATTTTCTCATCCCAGTTACTTTGAATCAAGTGGTGCAAGGGCTTGAACTTGGGCTCTTTGCATCCCAAGTCAGTACATTTCTCTTTGCTCTGTGCTTAACTGATGTGATCTGCAAGCAAAAAAAAAAAAAAAAAGAAAAAAAAAGTGAGCTAATCTAGTGAAAGCCTGTCCTCAAAGCTTCAGATTTTAATCTCTTCCTAGAAGACAAGCGATGGGTGCAGTAGACAGTGCCAAGTACAGGGACCCAAACAGTACACCCACGCTGGCAAGAGACCATGTACTCCCAACCTTACCCTTTGTAATGTCTTTTTGCAGTATGAAAATTCATGAGTATTTTATTTTCCTTTGGGTTAAGGAATTATCTGATCGGCTGTCATTGTGAGAGTGTCTCGATGCGGTCTGTATTCCTCTTCCATCTTGACTCCTTTTTAAAGCTTCTGACTAGTATCCGTTGTCCTGGCAGCATCCACGGGCTCTTTTTGGAGAGCATGCAAATAAGTGAGGCCCAAAGCCAACTGGTGCAACGCTCGCTGAGCATTGCGATGCTTAAATAGGCGTGAAGGCTGGAGTCGGGCTCTGTAAACACAAACATCTACTGCCATGTTTAGAGCTTTAGGGTAGCACATCATTGTTGGTACAGAAGGGCATGGATCTCTCTTAGCTTCCAAGATGCATCTAAGATGCCACCATGCCCCAGAGCTTGGGCAGCTGAAACTTGTGTGCTTTTCTTAATTACGTGATAGATTGCTATGTGAGGAGGAGAAGCAGTCAGTATCTTAATGCATTGTGGTGCTTCACAACTTTTTATTCTTTCCTGGCAAAACAGAAATTTATTTGATACTGATCCATTGTGCTAGTTCAATATATCCATTGGTCAGGAAGTTGGAATTCTTTATTTTTTTATTTATTTTATTTTTATTTTTTTTTTGGAAGATGCAATAAAGATGAGTTGAAAGGTAGCTATGTAAAACAAATTCACTGTGATAAATCCACTTGGGATGTGTTTGTATCTAATTCTTCAGTAGTGTACCATTGCAGCAGGACAGGAGTTTGGCATTATGCAGGAGTAAGATGTGCATTGACAGCTTCCAGTACTTTAATTTGCTTTGCTGTCATGTCTTCCAAACTTATTTCTAGTCTCATGCTATCTGCTGCATTTAATAACTGGATATTGTTAAAATAAATCTTAGCAAAGGAAAACTGGAAAAAATAAGTGAAAGGAGCTCAAACACTAAATGAAAGAAGAATCCAAGTTTCCTTGTTTTTTGTTTGGTTTGGTTGTAAAAATGTAAAATAAATAAAAATCTCTGCTTTATTCTGGCACTGTGGTAGGCAGTTTGTGTCTGGCCCTATAAGAACACATCTCTTTGAACAAGTAGAATAGGGAAATAAATACAAATAGTGACTTGGATTCTCTAATAATCTTGGATACCCAACTTGAGAGAAGCAAAGACTTTTTTCTTTTTTTTTTTTTTTTTTTTTCCCCCTGAGCAGTACCAAACTCCTGCAACTCACAGGTTCTACCTGTTTTCACCCTTCTTGAATGGGGATATGTGTTCTTCCAAATGCTGTTTTAAAAACATTTCCAAGCAAGATTATGGTTCTTTCCTGAGATCTAAACTATTTTTTTTTTTCTGCATTTGTTAAATAGTTTTACAGACAAAGGATACTGTAGCATTTTAAACCAGTTTTATAGGACAACTAACGTGCATGTCTGAGTCCTGACATACACAGGCATGCCCTCAGTAAAAAGCTGATTTTGCAGCGTGCTTTGGCGTGTGAACACTGTGACTGTGTGCCTCTATCCAAATCGAGGTGAGCAGCATCCCCTACACTGAATCCCTCTTCACCACAAATCCCAGATGTGCTCAGAGGAGAGAGACGGGCACATCTGCCCTATGCCACATCCCCATCTGGGGATCTGTTCAGGGTTCCCTCTGCAGTGCAGATGTGCTTTTGGGGTCCAAAATCCTGAATTTTAAGCTCTCAGAGTCTAGTTGAATTGTGGTTCTTAAGTATCTCTCAAATCTGTTGTCTTATCACCTCTGTTTTTTATTCTAATAGGGAATTTGCTTATCAATGGGGATTCAGTGTTGGGCTTTGGAAGAGGAAAGCAGTAACTGTCCCTGCCATAGAGAAGAGGGAAAAGCAAGAGCACCTCAAATGGTAGAACTATATTCCTGTGATGCCTCAAGCAAGAGGGGAGAGTATTACCATTCCCAGTCCCCAGCAAGGAATCACGCTGCCTCCCTTGAGTTCTTGGCTCCAGTTGTTCATCTGACCTGAAAGGGCTGTTGTGACAAGTTCCTTCATGTGCAAGGGTAGCACGAAGCTGGCTGGATTTCAGCAAACACTGGTGCCGAGTGGTTCCTGTGTTGTGTGTATACAGTTGCAGGAGGCTTTCAGAATGAATAGTCCTCGGCAAAGCTGTTTTAATGAGCTGGAATGCCAGTTGTAGCATATCCTACCCAATCTCGCAGCGCTCCACCGAGCTGAAATACCTTCTTTGTTCTTAAAATAGCCCCCACTGATTCAGATTTTAATTGCAGCTATTACAGCTGTCAAAGAAAAGGAGAGATGACCAGATGATTGTGTTGATAGTATAAATGGAAGCTGGGGATATGTCGAGTTCCAGCCTTTAGATCCTCCTTCATTCAAGCACTACTGCAGATATGCTTATGTGCTGCAGTGATTATGCGGAGCAGAGGCTCTCTCTAATGTTAAGATGACCCTGAAGTCCATTGTGCCTCATTATATCCACCATGTTGACTAAACTAATCTGACAATAAGTGTGTGGGGCTGCAAGAATTTCAATGCTAGTAATGGTAACAAATAGGCATGGATATTAAATATGCTGGTTGAAGCCTGAGTCTTGGTAAATCAAGATGGAATTTAATGCAGAGAGAGATTATGATTCAGGAATTCAATTAAAACAAACAAACAAACAAACCCGAGGAGGTGATTAAAATAAAAAGAGTTTAAAGCCTGGGCACCAGACTGCATGTTTGTGTTGCACATCAGTCAACATCGGTCAGAAGGTGGGAGTTCTTCTGAATAAGTGAACTGAATCTTTTCAGCACAGACGTGTCAGGAATGGCCATCAGCTGAGTGGCCTACCATCATTGTTTTACTTCATTACCTATTGATTCAGTTCTCAAGTTTTATGAGTTCATAAATCACCCTACAGAAAGAGGCATGGAAGGCTGGCTTTGTTTTGTATTTTTTAATTTCTTGTGCCTAGGAGGATGGATTTTTGGCTGGATGCAAGAGGTGCCCGGCAGGTTCCATGGGCTGCAGGAAAGCACCATGAGCGTAGTGTGAGACCATCCACCTTAGCTAATGATGAATGAACGTGGAAAGGAGAGAAGAAATCAGGGAACAGCTTCTAGACCAAGCCTGTAAATCAGTGCAATGCTAACTACACAGAGCGAAGCACTGACACTGCGATACTCTCTTTGAGCCATGCACTGTTTTGGAGAAGGGTAGAAAGTCATCTCTTGCAGGGAGCTTCTGCCAACCTTGGGAGATTTCTGCAAGGAATATGAGAGGTATATGCATAGTAGCACACCTTGGTGATCCTTTTGTGTTCACCAGTGTCTCAGTGTTGCTGGCATATGAAGGTTTTCATTACATCTCATATGTTCAGTGTTAATCACCATTGTATATTTACACAATGAAAGCTCAAGTCAGGGGCTGATAAGTGTTACTCTGAGCAGATCTGGTCCTTAGAGAAGTCCCATTCCTGTCGTGAAAGATAATATCCTTCATGGTTGTTGAAGTAATTATGCCCTTGCAACATTCTAATATGCCTGAAGGGATTTTGCTGGAACTCAACAGCAAAAGCCAGAGACAAGATAGAGAATGGGATTTTGTTTGTTTGTATGTTTTGCTTGAAGTGCTGAAAATCGTGGGGCAGATTGTTGCTTGAGTATCACTAAAACTTTTTCTGTTCTGTTGCATATTACTTTCTAAACGCAGTAATAAGATTAGTTTTAATTTTTTTTTTCTTCTCCTATATGAGTGACGGGGGAAACCATTCTGAAGATACTGCTACTAGCCTATCTGTGTAGCTAAATTAATTACATAACCTGAATATAATGTTGGTAATTGATGGTGTCATATTCTCAGGGCATGGGGAGAGGTGTCTGAGTGCTCTGGATGCTCTGTGGTGCCTGTCCTGGTGGCAGGATACTTAACTCCCACTTCATTTTGTTCCTTGACACTTGGTTGAAGTGAAAGGAGAAACAAGATGAGCTTTCCTGTCTGAAATATTGACTGTCTTATTAAGAGCCTGTTAAAAGTGGAAAGTAGGATTGGTTTAAGGTTACAAGAGCTATTTGAGTTATGTTGTCGCCTCACCCAGGAGCGGCGAACAGCGGAAAGTGCTGGTACACTGGTAGTGTATTACTGGCAATAATTATCTTGAACTATCCTTTCTTAATTAAGTTTGCAGAATGAATGTGCCTGCTTTCTAGCTGTCTTGTGTTTTGGTGGCGTTTTGTTTTGTTTTTTTTCCAGCAGCTTCATGGTAAGTTTTAAAACATTGCAGCAGGGCCTTATCCTGAGTGTTGATTCAGGCAAATCTTTCAATGGAGGTATCAGAGGTTCCAGTTCTCTGAAGAACACACAAACCCAGCATTTTATTAAAGTTGAGTAGCAGGCATTGTCCATTTGTTTGCATATTGCTCCATATCCTTCTGATCGCCACGTATCTTCCACTCATCTTTGTTGCAGGGAAAATGCGAGGAGGGTCTTGGCATCTCATATCATTTACACCATTTAAGAGCAAGTGATTTGCAAACAGAAGCTTTGGAGGAGGCAAAGTGAACAAAAATTGGGAGCTTAAGGAATTTCACCTGATGACCAAACCCTGTAATTTTGCCAGCCTGAAAGTAGGCGTTGTTTTTCAGAGAAACTGAAAAAAACCCAACCTCTACAGCCCACACTCAAATGGAAGGGAAGTAAAAGTAATAATGAAAAAGCTATTTGTTCATGGTCTGTTTATACCTGCATAGGAAGAACACTACTGAGACTAGGTGGTACTTCAACCTATCAGGTGGAGTCTATCTGGAAAGCAGAACTGAAGGAAATAAGGCACACCTGAATTTTTCTTCTCACAGTGTGGGCAATTAACCACTGGGAAGAACTCAGCCAGAAATGTGATGCGTGGCTGTCACCTGCTTTCACAACTGGGTGCTTCTGCTGCTACAGCAGAGGTGCTGTAGCTCAGTTAGAAATGGTGGGCTTGATCCAGAAGCCATTTGGTCTGAACTCGTTCATGGCCTGAATTGATGAGTCAAGCAGTGTGTTCTTGACCTTAAGTTCTGTGAGGCAAATATATTGAAAACACACACACAAGAGTGATTCCCTGAAGTACACTTCAGTGGATCACTCTTGTGTGTGCGTTTTCAATATATTCCTCTAAAGTTCTTTTGTAGTTAGAAAATGGGAATTGTCTCATCCTGAGGAGGTAGCAAGTATAAAGGGATGAATGTTGCGGTTTTTTGCTTCGATGTATTTTTCAATATTTGCTTGGTCCCAGTGTGCTCAGCAGTAGTGTTTGCTTTCCTTCTTGAGCACCAGTTGGACTGCTAGTGGTATCCCTTACATGAGTGTGCTGGATAAACACTTGAGGTGCACTCTGTTTGATGAGAAAGCATTCTGCATCCAGGTGATTATTTAATGCTAAGTGAGACTGAAAGAATAATCAGATAATTATGTTAATAGCATAGTGGTTTTTTTGAGAAAGGGATTGTGCAATACCAAGATGGTATTACACAACAATCCCCTTTGCAGAAAAAGGAGGAGGACTCCAGGGGACTCTACTAACCTCAGTAGGTATCAAGCTATCAAAATATCAAAATAGCTTCCAATGCATTTAGACCACGGTAGTGAATGGCAGAGTTTGGTGGGAGTTGTGGCTGTTTCTTATTCTGTAGTCATAGGAGGAAAAAGAAAAACAGGTGGGGATCAATCTGTTCTTGTAAGACTGGGAGGACTTCCTTCCTTACCCTTTCATTTAACATTATATTATATGGAAGCACTGGATGAGGCTTGCTGTGGAGTTAACATAATAGACCCCCATTTGAAGATCACAATTAAAGTTACCTAATAGGATGTTTTTAACCAGTATAGACACAAAGGTTTCCCTAGGGCTACAAGGATAATTGGGAAATGGGAATGCAGGGAAATGCTGTCATCAGCCCTCAGGAAAGGCTGCCTGGCCAGTTCATCCTTCCCAGAGATGAACAAGAGTTGGGATCCAAAATGGCCAGGTCTCTGTGAGCCTGAGTTCAGACCTGCCCAGACAAAGGAGAAACATTTTTGCTATGTAGCACCTGCTGACACTGTCTGTGTAAATGAGCCAAGCTCACCCTCTTCAGCCTGTGGACTCGCTCTGGTGTGGAGGATGTGTCACTGGGATAGTACCAGTCAATAACTGCCTGAAGATGTCCTGCTTGGAGGTGATGTGAGCACAGCTGGCAGGGGAGCTCCAGTGCAGGACTAGCTTCGTGGTGCCTGGAGGAGGTTCAGGTGCCCGGTGTGAGCTCTTGTGTGGTGCAGATGCTGCACAGCTGATTTTGAGATCCTTACGTGGGCCCTCAGCCAACCTTGTCAAACTCACGTGCTTGAAGTTAGGCTCCCAAATCCACACTCAGGCACCCATTAGGTCATTTCAGAGCTGTGCTGAGCACCAGTGCTTCCTGCTTAAGTAAATTGCTCAAATAGTTATTTATTTCTGAGTTTGGCTGTAGGGCTGCCTTCTATGGGACCACTGTAAACAACACATACCAATGGCTGCAGCTGGAGCATGATGCTTTGCCTGGTTGTGGCATTAATGCATGGTCATCTCCATGCCAGGCAGCAGGGAGGTGGCAGTGGTCTCAGCAGTGTAAAGGTCTTCAGAAGCAGAGAGAATGTGCAATAAACTTCAGTGCAGTCACTTAGGCATAGTTGTCCAGGCAGATCTTGAGGGGAAGGTAGGGGACGTAGTAATTCTGGGGACATAGATGGATTGATGTGTGAGCTTCCTGCCCAACAGGGCTTCACCTCTGTGCCTGCAGCATCTCGAGCCCACGTAGCAGAGACTCCCCAGCAGAAGGCACGAGTGCCGGGGCAGTGGCTTACCAACGCACTGTTAGCTGCACAGTGTGTGGCGACTTGCAATCCCTCTCGTCATTGTCATGAAGCAGAAATTCAGTGGCAGTTTCACAGTGGCACAGTACCCTGTGTGAAGGGAGGGAAAGTAGGTCACAGACTGACATGCTGGTCTTTGTACGGCTGTAGGGCCATGTTGAGAGCTGAGGGCGCCAAGGATCCAACCAGCCAGGATGTGTTTCTCACTCCTTTAGTTCATGTCCCTGTTTCAGGCATGGGACTTGACTGGGAAAAATATGCTGGAAGATTTTGTTGACTTCCCTGCTGTCATTATTAATATTTCAGTAGGGCTCAGAGGTTTTCGGTATGACTGGGCACCAGACATTTTGTCGACTCTTCAGACTACCCATGTGCCAAAGAGCAGATGCTTCAGGTAGAGGAGTCAAAGCACAGATGAAGCACGAGAGCATTTACATTTTTGACTACTGGAGCGTGTGCTCAGTATCTAGCTGTTTGAATTGCAGAAAGTGCTTCAGGACATCAATTTAGGTCCTTCCAGCCCTAGAAGCACTGACAGCATAGCAGCACCTACATTTCAGCAGGGATGTTGCATGGTGTGTGGACATCACCTGCTTCTCCTTTTAAAGCTGTGGTAGCCAGCAATCTAACAGTTGGGAGGAAAGGAAACAAAGTGGGAACCCAACATGGTAACATAGAGTTTGGGGTGTTCATTGAAAGGAGAAATAAAGGATGGAAATTATTAAGAAACTGCCTGGCAGAGTTACCTTAAGTCATTGTACAGCTTGAGGCTTCAGCATGCCTGAAGTCTCTCAAAGACTGGGTTAATGCAGTTGTTATCCAGATAATCAGAGGAATATTTGGCAAAACATTGCATGTGCAGCTGTAACTGACATCTGCATTCTGGCATCAGTGGTTGGAGCTGAGCAGGGTGGAGGATCTCCAGTCATGCTGACCTGTGCTTCTTGGCATGGAAAGGTTTGGGGCTGCTACCCCTGAGCTCTCCCCCTGTGCAGTGCGAGCCATGGACAGATTGTGTTCTTCCTTGTCCTGGCTGGAGCAGATGGGGGCTGCAAAGTGTCACAGAAGGGAGCACAGAGCAGGCTCTCCTCTGAGCACTGGCCTCCCAGTATTGTCTTGTAGAAGCTGGAATTTTTTATATAATATAAAACATAATCAGGGAGACATTTGAGTAGCTCTTCTCTGCTTATTCAGTATTTTTCCAGATTAGTTCCTAGCTTCATTTGTCTCAAATATGCAAACTACTTAAGAAATAAAAAGAAATTGCCGTTACTGGCTTCCTGTGGAGGATGTCAGTGGCTGTTCTGAAGGACTGTCCATCACTTCTTAAAAAAATTAACTTAAACAAAACAAAACAAAACATTGGGGCTTTTTCTGATTGCCACAACTCTTCAGCTGTTGCTTAGCTACCACTTGGCAATGACCTTTCCCCACAAAAGTGATGTGAGCCTCCAGGCTTAAGTCACCCAACAAAAGGAAAGAGCATAAAACCCCTGGATGAGGGCACCCAAGATCTGCTCTGAACTCAGTGCTTTCTCTTCCCACCAGAAGCTCCTGCATTTTATGCGTGATTTGTCAAACCTAATAGTAATTTTGTGTGATAGAGTCTGTAGGATTAGATCTTAAATTTAGACCATTAGATCTTTAATTTTTGAGCTATCACTGCCTTCCACTTGGTTCCTCTGTGAAACTTTGGTGTCAGCAACGTAAAAGCATCACATTTCTGGAGGGCGACAACGCTCTGTACCCCAACCTGCCCTGACATTTGAGCAGCAGCACCAAACAAGCTGCACCTGGCAAGTGGCATGGTGCTCCTTCAGTCATGACCCAGACATTGCTTTGCTGCTTCTTGCATCCAGAAAGAGCATCAGAGGGTCTCCTCTGTGAGCCATGGGTCAGGGACCCTTTGTCAGGGGGCATGGGCTGCACAAACTGCTGTCTCTGTGGCCTGGAGGATTTTGGGATTTTGCAAAGAGCAGGGCAGTCTGTGGGTTGTTTTGTTGTTGTTGTTTTAGTGGTTTGTTGGGGTTTTTTTCCCCATTTTGCAGCCTTTTACATCCTAAAAGGTAGAGCTGAATACAAATACTGCTGTTTTTATCAGACTGGCAGATCGTTTTTAGAGAGAAAAAGGAAGTTAATACATCCTACATATTGTACATTTCAATGAAATTATAAGTGCTGGTGTACTAAGAACTCGCAGGTTGACCTTTTTTGGTTTGCTTAATTTTCTCGTGCCTCTAAGTCTTACGATGTAGATTCAACCCATCATGTGCACTTGAAGTTTCTTGTTCTGTTGCACTGTGCTCTGAGCTAAGCCAATTCCTGGCTTTCTTTTTGTGGGAGAAAGGGAGTGGCTTTGTTTTCAGTGGGACTGAACTCTTATTCCCAGCCAAAGACATTCCAGCTGCACAGGTACGTATGGACACACAACGACCACTTGTGTGGACACAGACAAGCAGCCTGTAAGTCGAGTGTGTGCGGCAGGGAAAGCAAGAAAAGATGTTGCAGATTTGGCATCTGAACAGAGGCTCCTGTTTTCTAAACGTGGAACAGGATAGCTTCATTTTGAACCACAACATCAGAAATCTTTAGCTTGTATCAAAACCAGGGAGGGGAAAAAGATGGAGACTTTATCACAGCTTTCTGTCAGCCATCAAAGTAGAATTTCAGGAACTGGATGCCACAGTCTAGAGTACTTTTGTCAGATAGGTTATGTAGAATCTGGTGCTGCCTATTCCGAAATGAGAGAGAACCACAGATTGCAATGAAGTTGTTACTAGAAACTGAATTTCTGTATCTCTGAAAATAGCTATGAGTTAATAAACTGTTTCTTGGTTAAACATCCTGTACTGTCAGGTTGTAACAAAAATTGTCTTCCCCACCATTCATAGTGGTCCTTGCTTCACTTACTTTATCTCTTTGCTGAGTCCGAACGGTAGCAACTTTGCTGCCTTAGAGATTGACTGAGTGCAATATCTGGACCCAGTCTAGCAAAAATAAACAGATAGTTAGTTTATGTGATGATCAAAACTGTGCTAATAGCAGCTTGAGTTGATGAAACCTGAGAAATACTTTAGAATTCATCAGGTTTTCTGCCAGTGTGAAACATGCCAAAGAACAATAGTAAAAAGAGGTATCTATTTCAGTTTTTGTGGATGGGTACTAAACAGTTCCAATAGTGGGAGAAAAACTGTCTTATTATTTTTGGGGTAGTGCAGTAGTAGTTTATTACAGGAAAGGGAGAGCTGGTAGAACAGAAGTTGTATCATTTTTCATATCCCCAAAGTCTGACGCTGTACTTTTGCACTACAGTATTATTCCAATAACTCAAAAGATGGGATCCCTAAAGGTTTTTGTAAAGGATCATATTTTTGAAGGGAGGTAGAATTGGGGAGGATGCCAAAAAATTAAATACATTAAAAAGTTCCCACTTGTTAAGCTGCTTTAGAAATAATTAGGAGAAGAAAGCAGCCAGGTTCAAGTTCAGACTTTAGCCTCAAGGTGCTTAGGTGCTGCAGCGTTTGATTTCTCATCTGCTGCAGTACAGATGCCCGGGACAGGGAATGAGTCAGAGCTTTAGCTGAAATAGAATATGTAAAATCTCGATCCTGTGAAATTAAGAAAAAAAATGTAAAAATCTATAATATTGAACTGCTGCCTGATTGCTTTCATTTATAAATTATAACAATAATGCTATTGCATTAGAGGAGAACAGCAAGGATGCATTTCAGAGTGTTTAAGGCTTGCAATGGCAGGCTGCTGCAAGCACCCTTCTAACCATATACCAAACCAAAGAGAAGGGGGCCAGGTCTGAAACATGGCCTGTAGCCCTGACCAAAATGGCCTGTCCCTCTGCAGGGCCCGACAGCAGCATCTCTGCTTGGCTCTTGATCAAGAGAGCCTGCTGCCTGTGGTGCAGACTCATGTCTCCCTGCAGCTCCGGTGTGGAGATGTCCTTTGGGTTGCACTTCAGTTTGTGTCTGGGCGCTGTTACTGGTTGTGTTAGTCACGCCACGCTCAGAGGAGAGGGATGTGCTCCCCGGCTGGAGGAGTTTCCAGTTTAAGAAGAGTACAAGTCTGTGCAAGTGAGCTCAGTGGACGGTGAAGGAGGATGCAGGAGAAGGGAGCGCAGGGCTGGCAAATGTGTGTGTTGCAGTTTCTAGGTGTCAGGTAACTTTTCAGGCTTTCAGAGGGTGAACCAAGGTGGTGACTGGTAGTGCGTTACATTCCCAGCTGTATCTTGCTCTCTGTAACTGCCTTGGTAAATACATATCTCTCTTTCTGAGAGCTGGCGGGGAAGTGACCTGCCCTTTAATCTCAGTCTAGCAAAGTAATCAAGAGCAGTCAGAAACACACTGTAATTTCCCACCTTTGCTTACCTCACATTCTCGCTTTTAATTATATCAATTTTTTGGAAAACATGTAGCTGCCCCACAGTGACCCAGGGCTTAGTTTTTCTAGCCTGAGTCAATACAAGCTGTATGGAGAGCAATGCTGTCCTGTGGTGCTGCTGGATGGAGCAAGTTGGTCATCCAACAGGCTGGGCTTCATCTTACTGAACATCATGAGATGGGAGTGTAGCATGAGCCAGGCACACTATCCTCCCCTCTGTAGCTTCTGGAGAGAGGAGGTTGGTACTCAGCAGTGGTTTGTCCCATCTTTTGAGGCACCTCTTTGGGGATGGGGCATGTTTTCTTGCTAAGGTGCTGGTTGCTTTCCATTGATGAGGATAGGAGCCTTCCCCAGGAGGAGTCTTCAGATGGTTGATTTTAAATGAGAATTATCCCTCTCTGATTAAAAGCTGTTCAGTTCCTTGCTGTTGGTTTGAACATATTTTTATGGGCAACTGCAGTCTGCCATAGATTAGGAAGTTTGCTATAGTACTTAGAGATGGTGCCATATATAATTTGTTAACGTATAGAAAAAGTTCTGTTTTCAGCATGTTTTAGGGGTTTCTTTTGTTATGCTTTTGCTGTCCATGCTCTGTCATCATCATAGACATTTTTGGTGTCAGGGGAGGTGGAAATGCACAGCATCTCTTTGTACCGAGCTTCTTGATAAGATCTCTTGTGGGCACTGAATCCTGAAAAATGTGCTTTTGTGCCTTTTGTGTCCCTAGAAAGGATGAAATGGTTTTGAATGGACAATGGCTGGATAGACTGTTACACAGTTCTGGGATAAGCACATGCCTGACAGATTTGTTTCTTTGCTGGGTGACCTCATAGGTACAACTACAGCAGCCCCAAAAATACACTGCAGTGTAGAAACAGCTCAGCTTGCTTTAAATGATATGTTGGGTGCTGGCTGCAATCTAGCAATGGCAGCATGGAGCTCAGCACGGGCTAATTTTCCCTGCTGCTTGTGTGCACTGAACATCTCGGAAAACAGTAACACTTCTGGAAGAAGAGTGTTATACATAAAATTACTCTGAATAGCTAGCTTTGGGGGCTGTGGTGGTTTCCCCCAACCATGTTTAGACGTGGTATGTATTTGAGCATGGAAGAGTTCATTTCAGAAATGAGGAGTTTAAGGATTAATGGGTTGAATGTCTGAATGTATATGACCACTATATTCAATGTGTTCAACAACTTCAATTGTTTTTTGTCCATCATTTCCCCTTTTTCAGTCCATTTAACTTGTTTTCTTAAGGGCTTAGTCTTATATCTGTTTCTGAAATATAAATATTAGTTTCCCTTTTTACTTGTGAGGTTGGCTTAAATAGGAGGTTTGATATCATATGAAAGGTTTATCATGAAGGTGGGTGGGATGGAAAACCAATCTCTTCTTGGTGCACACTACATTGCTGTAGGATACCTCGTACTTCTGCAGCTCAAGAACTAGGATCTTATTTATATTGATTTAGGGAAATGCTTAGGGGTTTGTATTTGCATATTTAATGTAGTTAGAGTTTCAGTTATTTGCATTAGCAATTGCTTCAACTCCAGTATTAATAAGGCAGGTGCTTTTGTATAAATAAATAAAGACAAAATAATAATAATAAAAAAAGATTAGAGTAGTGCCACAGGTTAATTTTTATATAGATGTAATGACTTCCAGCCGCCACAGTAACACACAATATTCCCCTAGTGATACCTCCAGTCAGGAAAGAAATTAACTCCTGTATATTAAGTTAGCAGTGGCAAACAAAATTGAAGATGAAAAGAAAATGAAGGGGCAAGGAAAAAGGCTTAGTTCCTTAGCACTGCCACAAGGGACACCCAACTTTAATTTCAAGATTTGGTTATTTCCTTTAATGCCCCACAGATGTGAAAAATACTATGGCAGCAGTGGACCATATGCAAATCCCTTTGAAACATCTGGGACTTAGATTAGGCGTACCTTTTATTAGTTCTTTATCCTTTATTTAGTTTTCAGGGTTTTAGGGCTTTTTTTTTCCAAAAACAAAGAGGCAAGATAGGCCTGAGAGAGGCACGTGTTACGAAAGATCAGGATCTTCAGGCTTATGAAGATCTGCATTGCTTAAAACATCCTTTTGATTTAATGGAGTTAAACTGGGTGATTTAGACCAAAGCGGCATCAATGTGAAACTAGCTGAAGTCTTTTGGCTTCATGCAATGTCAAGTGCCCATTTACAAGGAAAACCTGCAGGTGTTTCATTTCACCCCTTTGTGTGTATGGTGTGTTTGTGTAGCAAGCAGAAGGTGAGGACTAGAGATGTTTCCCCAGCAAAGCCTTGGGGCTCTAGCCTTCATGGGAAACGAGGGCTGCCGACTCGTGGCACAAATCATTCCAAGAACCAAGTTCCAGTTTGAAATGTAACATAGGTCCTTCCATTTCTTAGTCCTTCTGATTTATTGCTGAAAAAAAAAAATAATAAAAAAAAAATCACTCATCCAGCAGCTTCAGCTCTCCAGAGGGCTTTCCCACAGCATGTCCTTCTCTTGTCCAGGCTGGAGGTGGCATTGCAGGTGCCAGTGCCTGCTGCTGACAGGACGCTTTCCTCCCAAGGAGCCAGAGTGGACTTGGGAAAACTATCTGATCTCCAGTAATGCAATGGCTGTTTTCCCTTCTTTGGAAACAGAGCAACTCTGTTAGGGCATAGGAAGGAAGCCAGAAAGTCAAATTGGCTGAGAACAAATAATGAAATTAGCTAGTGCTGCTTCCCCGACAGAGCTAATAAATGGAGCAGAAAATCTTAACAAAAAACACAAATTAAGACAGGGTTGTCTACATTTTTTTAAAGTGTGTGTGTGTGTATATATATATATATATATATATATATATATATTTAAATCCTGACAGTGTCCTCATTTAAAAACAATAGTGTGCTTTTAGTGTTTCTGGTTCTTGCCACTACTAATTCTTTACTAAATTGTTAAGAGACCCACATAAATATAAGGAGCTTGGCATTGCTCTTTAAGTGGGCAGGGTCTTGGAAAGAGTTCATTTCTCTTGTAATGCAGTTAGTTCTATTTCTGTCGTGTACAAATCCTGTCTGACCAAGAGTATTGAATTAGAGCTGGTTCGTGGGTGTTAAATATCTCCGCAGTTATCTTTGCTTGTGTTGAACAAATGAAAGAAAGCTTAAGGGTGGATAGTCCTGTGTGCTTCTCTTACCTGAGGAGTAGCAGCCCTGCACCCAGCTGAAGAGGGCCTGGCATGGAAAATTAAGCAAGGTGCTTGTGCTTGGGTGGAGCATCTCCTTGCCTCACAAAGACCTGTTGTCACTTGCATGCTGGTGTATGGCTCAGTAAAATAAAACATAGAATGTACCAGAGGCGTGGATACTTCTCACGGAGCTAACCACCAAGCATGAACATTCTGCTAGATAATCTGAGGCAGCCAAAAACTAGTGGCTGCCTTTGGACATGTAAAGGCTGAGGGTAGAAAGTGCAAGGGAAAGGAGATGTTGCGTGCACTTGAGTTTCTTCAGGTCAAACCTTTAAGATCCGTTACCGCTGAGCACATGGTGTACTTCATGTGAATTGTGCTGCTATATGCTTGGCCCTTGGGACCAATTGCTATGTAAATGCAAATTATTTAATTAACATTATTGTTTCCGTATGCCATAATATGATTTTTATGAGCATTTCTAGATTAAAGTTCACTTTAGAAACATAGTGATTGCTTCCCAAATTGCTTGGCTGTGCACTGCATTTTAAACCCCTTTAATGCAGTAAGGAATCCTTATCATTCCTTAAGCATCAGAGAAGCAGCCAGGAAAAATATAACCACGCTGTGTAAATATAACACTTCAGAAAGCATAACAAAAGCTCTGTGTGTTTTGACAAGGCAGACCCAGTAATTCTTGACTGGTAACAGGGAAAAAATATTCACAGATTAAAGTTGTGTCTTTAAATTATAAGACCAGCTTTAGTTAGATTTCTTCTTTTTTCTTTTTTTTTAATTCCCCTTATCTGCAGATACGGTGTTTTGTCAGTAAAAGTTCCATATTTACCAACAGTTACTATAGTTTTCCTTCTGTGTGGAAAATATGAACTGAAGTTAGATGTGATGTCTGGGATCCTGGTGTGTGGGACTGGTCGGTGATGTGATGGTGGCTCATGCAGGATCCTGCTAATAACCTGGAGAGGATGATGCAGGCAGCGAGGGTAGACGCTCTGCCACGCCTGGAGCTTTGCCAGGAGCTGCCTGTGTGAACACACAGCTTATTGCTTGGTGCTTTTTGGTTCATTTCCCTGGGTTGGAGGAGGACTCAAAGATCAGTTGTAACACCTCTGGAATAGGAATGTATTGTTCAGGACTGCAGTTTGCCTAGTAAAGTTGTTCAGACTGAGAAATTTGAGGACAATCCCCTTCGTTATAAACATGAAGCTGGAGAAGTGTTGGAGAAAACCACCTTGTTTTGCCCAGTGAGAGAATTTTTCCAGTCTGTAGCTTTTGTATAAAGTTACCATTTAAATTTTTGCAATCTTAAGACTAACCCAATTATGTTTTGCTGCATGGAATTCGAAACAGAGGAAGGTTTCCGTAGCCAAATTTTTGTCTCCTTTTTCAGCTGTGAAATTTTAGCCCGTGTTAATGTAGCAAGGGATTGGGATAATGTCTTTAATATTTCCCCTCTTCTGGTGTTTCGTGTTTGAGGCTTGTTTGTTTTGTTTTGTTTTGGTTTTTTTTAATGGTAGCAAAGCACAAGCCTGTTTGGCTGACATTGAGGGGTGCAAAGAAGGCAGAAATACTCAGTACTTCCCACTGAATGTAAAGAAATCAGTGTGCATAGTAATATTCAGCGAGCCTCAGAGTTTTGCTTTGAAGGGGGAAAAAGGTGTCTTATTACTCCCAGCCTGGCTTTGTATTGCTTGGTCTGAGCAGACAGTCTGTAACTGCTAACACTTCCCTGCATGCCTCTGATGATACTCCAGCTGCTGATATCTGTATAAGCTGGAACTTCACTTCTGGGTTTCAGGTCTCACTCTGGGTGCCTGTGGCATCACGTGAGCTGTTGCATGGGGCTCAGGAGAGTCGCTGCTCTGCTTTTTTGCTCTAAGTAGAGGGAGGGAAAAAATAAATGTCTAATGTCCTTCTTTTCACATAATCTAAGGTCTCATTAGTAACAGTAGCAGGTCAGAATTTTCCAATCAGAAATCGTGGTACTAGCTGACAGCATACTTTTTAATCTTTAATTTGCATTTACGAGTTTGGGTTTCTTTCACCCTTCCATCAGTTGACATATGCAGCAGTAGATTTTCCTGATTAATGGTTTATCTGTGCCTCCAAGGGCCAACAAAAATCTACATTGCATAAGGTTCCCAAGAACTTCTGAATGCTGGTGAGGAAATCTAGATAAAATTCAGCCTCTTGTACCGGGCACCTTGCTGACCTGTGACTTCCTTCTGGTTTTGGAGGGAAGGAGTGGGAGTGTTTTCAAAAGCAGGTTTCAGTACAGTAAACAGAAAAGACACGGTTTGAAGTAATTGTATTTTTTTTTTTCTTTTCATTCTCTCTTAATCCTGCTTGGGGCGGGGGGAAATGGAGAATGAAGAGTTTGATTATGGTGTGGGTTAGCCAGGCATCTGGAGTGCAATGTAAGGTTGTAGTCCTTCCCTTTTCCCTGGAGCAGGGATCACCATACCTGCAGCAGCCCTAGGTCAGAGCGTATTAGCTGAATAATTCAGAGTTTTGAACTGGGTGAATTGGAAGATTCCCATTAGGCTAGGGAGGGTGTTGGAGGCTGAAATTTCTTGCAGCTGCGCTACCATTCAGTATATTGAGAGAGACAGAGGAAGGAAACAAGAGCAAGAGACAAAGTGTGCTTTTAAGTGGGCTGGAAATGCAGAGGTAAGTTCTCCTTCCCCTCCTGGCCGCTGCCCTGAAGTCAAACCACCTTCGCACGGCTCCATGGCAGACAAACGCTTAACCTGCGCACGCAGGCGTCCGTGGGGGAAAATTGCTGCTCTGCTCCCTCCCTCCCCCCTTCCTCAGAGAAATTTCACTCAGCCAGGATTCTGATCAGTTGATTTATAGTGTGTGGGGTATTTTATTAATTTTTTTTTCCCCCTTCTCTCAGCTTCTCCTATTAAAAAGCCAGCTGAGTTCAGTTCTCTCAAAGCAGGAGGAACGTTTTCTGACAGTTTGATTGATCTGTGAAGAACTTTGATGTTCCAAGACATAATGTTAATAGAGTTTGTGGCGTAAAGTCGTATGAAGAAAATCTAAAAATAAAGAGTGGCTTGGTTAACGTCTGCGGCCCAAAAAGAGCGCAGCTTGTGCAGCGGCCAGAGACCGTCAGTATTTGGAGAGGAGCTTTCTAAAACGGGGAGCTGGAAATTGCCTTGCCTGGAACTGAGATTGAGTTGTCTTTAAAATAGTTTCTTTTTAATTGAAACCAAATTGGAGGTTTTCTGCCTGGGACGGTGCCTGTCGGCCATGGAGCTCACGCTGTGTTGCTGATGGTGCCTGGGCTCAGCAGGGGATGGCTGGGTGGAGTGGGCAAGAGGGCTCCAGACCTGCTCACAGCCCCTTGGTACCCACACAGACACTCCCAGGCAAGGAAAACCTAATATTTGCATTTTACAATACCTTTTGTTAATACTGCAGGATTTTTCCTGTAGTGTTTTCTGTTGCAATTGAGCGTCAGTGCGTTGCATTAACAGCGATGATGCTTGGTCAAAGAGAAACCTCACCATCTTGGGGAGCAGCTTGGTCAAACAGAAACTCCACCATCTTGAGGAGCTGGGTCACAACCTGATTCCTGGAGTTGAGCAAGGACCTCCTTTTTCCCACTCCCCTGTCTTTGAAATCAACAAGGAGAGCGTGTGGCTGTGGCCAGGGCAGGCAGCAGCCCTGGCTGGTGGTGCATGCCCAGCCTGGCCCACAGCCTGAGGAGACCTGTCACCTGCTGTACCCTCCTGGACAACGGGGGATGCATACTACAGTGAATTAATGCAGAATAATTATATTTCTCTGAGGAGCAAGCCAAGGTTTTGTTCTTTCACCTGGAGCTGGGAAGTTGGGGTGGGCTCCCTGCTAGCTGGGAAGCCCTGGCCCTGTGAGGAGGGACAGGCATAGCGGTGATGATGGGTCTCCTCTGGGTGACTGATACCCATCCACCAGAGACCTCCTCTTCACCTTTCCTCCTCCCTCCACACCTACCGTTGTTTGTGTCAGGATCCCACACGGCCTCCTGCAGGCTGAGGGAGCCATCTGAGCAATTCCTTTTTTTTTTTAAACAATATTCCTGATGTGGCTGGGGTCCTTCCTCTTGAAATGCTTGGAAGTGCTGCAGAAATCACAGAATCACAGAATGGTGGTGGTTGGAAGGGACCTCAGGAGATCATCTAGACCAACCCTCGTGCCAAAGCAGATACACCTAGAACAGCTTGCACAGGAAAGTGTCCAGGCGGGTTTTGAACATCTCCAGAGATGGAGACTCCACAGTGTCTCTGGGCAGCCTATTCCAGTGCTCTGTTACCCTCACAGTAAAGAAGTTTTTCCTTAAGTTTGTACAGAACTTCTGGTGTTCCAGTTTTTTGCCCATTGCCCATTGTCCTGTGGGTGCTATTTGGGAAATTTTAGGTGGGGGACCCTCCCCAGCCCAACCATCAGTCCCTTATGAGAGGTAGAGGGATCCCGTACTCCATGGCCATGCTGGCCACAGCGAGGGCTTGGCATTGCCAACTGGTGGCTTCAGTCCATGAGCCCCCCCCTCCAGACAGCTCTGGCTGGAAGCTGTCAGGAAGAGGAAAGCCTTTTCTTGATACTTTTTCTTCTCCTCTCCCTCTCCCCACCCCCTTAAGTCCATAGTCTCATTCTCTTAAAAATCATGTAATAATCTTATTCAAGCCAAGTGTGTCGTGTTTTTCTTCTTCATTTTTGGATATAAACTGGCCAGGAGTAGTTGTCCTGTGTTGGTGATATGGAAACTATGAAGGTTTTCTGAAGACATGCTAAGACTATGCTTTGCTGAGACCATGTGGTGGGAAGGTTCATGACCTCATGACTTGAGCTATCACTTTCTGTCATTCCTTGCTGACCTTCCCCTGTGTTTATATGGTTTTGTGAACAGCTGGGCAAAAAGCAAGGATAAAAAAAAAAAAAAGGGGCAGGACTGGAAGAACTCTTCAGGAAGAAATGCCTGTGCTTGGAAACCAGATATGTTTTTATTATAAAACATAACAAAACAACCACAGTTTATCTGGAGGATTTCTCTTTTTTTAACAAGTGAAACAGGCTAGGTATTAGTAACTTGTCAGACTGGTAAGGAATCATACCTTGTGACCACTGCGATACTGTTGTCCTAGTATTATCATAGGAAATGTCCTCCATACCTTTCTTCTCCAAGGGAGCCTCATTCTCCAAGTAAGCTGTATATAAAAAGATGTCTGTGACTCACGTGCATCCCCAACCTGTTTGTGATTTCATGTTTAATGATACCATCTGGGTAGTCCTTGGCTCAGTCCTTGGTGGCCGATTCAAGCCTGACTCAGGAGAGCACTGGATCAAGGTTGCTACCATGGGATGGCAGTTCTGTCCCACATGAGATGGGTGGAGAAGAAAAAAAAAAGTTTGAGAACCTTTTCCTAAAAGAAAGTTGATAATTTTATTCTCCCTGTTATCAGAGACTGTGGTATGTCAGCTGGAACAGAGGATGGTTCCCCACTGAGCACTAGATGTTTGATTGCTCTTGTACCAAAACTGAGGCAGATGGGTTTGAAGAAGTTTGCATGATGACTGCTTGCTGTTTCTTCTGTCTCTGAATTTATTGTTCACCAGAGTTAAATTCATAGAAATGCATAAATTGCAGATGGAGAAGTAATAGAGGAAATGCATCATTGGAATTTGTGCAACTGACTTCAAGAAGGAATAAAGCCATTAAGTGGAAAACATACTAAACGTTCAAGCACTTTTTGTGGGCGAGAAGAACCTTAGGCATCTCACTATTTGAGTGATAAGGACAGGAAGATTTGTGGCTGGCTGTGCAGCCATTTAATAGTAGGCTGGGATATCGATCTAGTATTGTATCGCGTTTTCTTAAGATATAGGATAATAATGGTGCATTATCTTTCACTTTGGGAAATAATGACTTAAAAGGTATGTGAGCGAAGAGGCTGTAGACTGTAGAAATAAAATGAAATGGAAGTTAGATGAAACTGGCTGGAAGAGACCCTAGAATTTAAAAGGGCTATTGTAAAGCAGATGTTGGCACTTTTTCAGTGAGGGTGTGCCACCCTACAGCCTTTTTTTTCCTAAATTAGAGGTTTTGCGTGCCAGTAGAAATTGAGTGGAAGCTGAGAGCTGCTGCCTTTTGCAGAGTCCTTGGAATGCTACAGGGTTCCAATCTGGATGTCTGCTGGGCTGTTCCAAGTCTGTCCAGGAAGGCTTGTGCTGCATGCTGACAGCTTCAGTTGTGCAAAACTCTGTGGTGCACAAAACAGACTGACGAGGGAATAATTTACTGTCTCTCCATGGGTTAGTCTTCATGAAGTGGATGTGCCACATCTTTGGCTGTTACTAATGTAATCTAAATTTTATGCCTGTCCTATTTCAGATAAGACATTACGAAGGAAGACTGTGAAAAGGTTGTTCATTGACTCTAGGGTGCTTTGAGCTCCTTCTCCACCATGATGGCTTTTATCTGAATGTGTGTATTTCTGGTGTGGTAAACAAGTTATGGGAGATCTGTTATTAGCACCTTGTAAATCCCAAGGACAGCTGAACACAGCCTTTTCTAGTCTACCATGAAATAATTTTCTATTCACAAAAATGTGAAAATTGATGTTTTGCATGTAGAATTCCTTATTAAAAATCAAGTTTCTGGTTTGGTAAATGTCATTATTATTTTAATCAGATTAAGCTTCCCTTACAGTTTTTGCAATCTACTCTTAAGAAAAAGCCACCTTTATTAAGCATTCTTTCTTAATACTTCCTTAATCTTCATGGCCCAGAGAACACTTGGGGAGGAACAAGAGAAGGGAGTTGAGAGCAGACACTTTCTCCTGACTATTACATTTCATTTTTAAAAAAATTTTAATGAGAAGCCTTCAATTTTCAATAGCAAACAGAGTCTTTCATTTTTCTGCATTTGACTCTCCTGGCCAAAGTGTGCTATTAAAGAATAATGAATGTTCATGGCATTCTCTGTATTTTTAAATGCAAAGAAGTGGTTGGAGTCAGGAAAAGCATGATTGTAATGCTTTGTCTCTCTTTGTAGGTGCGCGTGCATTTGAAAGTACAAAGTCTGAACTATACATACAGCTTTCTTGTTTCAGCTGGCAGTCCCTTTGAAGGGGCACTTGTCGTTTCTCTTTTACTTTGTTTGCCTCTGCCTGCAGGAAGCATGTATTAAAAATAATAAATACTTCCACTAATGCCTGATGGGACAGCTTAGTAGTTTAGGCATCAGATTTAGAAATATCTGGCATTTTCAAAACTTAGAGCTCCAGCACCTCTCAGGGTTTGGCTCCTTCTCAACACTGGTGTTATTGTTTGGTTGGGATTTCTCCTGCAGGATACGAGTCCCGATCAGTCCAGGAGCTTTCAACACTGGGTTTCAAAGCATTTCTAAGTCTTCCAATGTGGAAACATTGGCCAGGCTTTCTTCACTGGAATGAACACACCATTTCTGCACTTCATGGCTTAGGAGATGGTAAGGAAGATGCCTACGCAGGAGCTCTAGGCTTCCTGCCATCTAATTTTACAGCAGCTTGAAAAGCAAACATTGAGTAGAAACAAATGAATTGAACTCAGCCAGCCAGGCAATTGGCTACCAAGAAAAGGTGGGGGGGGAGGAAGGAGGAAAAAAGCTCCTCCCTTATGCTTTTGCCTTTTGAGAGGGTTGCCAAGGAAAAAGCTGGAACTTATGGATGTTTTTGGCAGGAGGACAGAAGGAAGAACAAGGGCTGTCAGGAGAGCTAGATCCCTTCTAAAGCAAGACCTGGAGAGGTGAAAGGCTCTTCGTCTCCTTGGGTCAGACCCTGAAGGCTCTGAGAAGTGAGAAGGAGAGGTGGTGCCAGGGCATGGGATTTCTGCAGGTTCTAATGGGCAGCCCAGGGCTGTTCCAGCCCTGTGGCTGGTCTAGTGGTGACAAATGCATAACTTCATTTGCAGGTAACTGGCTCTTCTCCCACTATATTTTTAATTATGTGCATCTCATCAGTTCTGGCTCACTTCCTCTCCATATGTGGTGTTGGTCTTCACCACAGGAAGCACAGGGGAGGGGCAGAGGAGGTGCTGCATATGAGTAAAGGTTACATCCATGGAGGGTTTGGGGATGGGCAGGAGTATTACAATCAGCTCCTGTATATCAACTGCTGTAGTTGGTGCTAGGGTACTCAGTGGGAGGTTTGAAATCTACGTTTTCCTTCTTATGTGATACCTGCAAGAAGAATAATTTAAAAAGAAAAAAAAAAAAGAAGAAAGGACAGATTTTGTTAGTAATGTTGTGTCAATAAATCGCACGTCATATTAAGTTTCAAATATTTATGATTATTTTCTTTGACTGTCTCTTGATCTCCATTTGCTGAAGTTGAGACAGAGACAGGAGAGTGGAACTGCCAAGACTTTCTTTTTTTATCTTAATTTTCCTCCACTGAGAAAGCTAATTGAATCTCTTTCGGAACCGCTTAATTCACCGCCTGTCATGCTCTTTTCTCTCAGTGTAAACTTCCTTGGGGCTATCGCCATAGTCCCAGCAGAGGAGGAAATTAGGGTCTCTAACAGAAATAACCTATAGCTTACATAGCATAAACAAATCTTGGAAAGCAAACACTGACAGGTTGGGGAAAAATGTTTTTTAAAAAAGGAAAGCAATAAAAAAGAAAAGATTAAATGCAAACATAGTGCCCTGCAGTGTTTAAAACACTTCCTTATAGTCTGTCAAGCTACATGTTCAGGACCTTTGATCAGGATGGGGGTTGTTTATTTCCTGTACAAACCAGCTTGTACATTGATCAATGTATTGTTGATATAGTGAAGGTATTCCCTTTACTGGTCTCTTTGCAAGGCCTTGGACTTGACAACAATATTGTGAGCACTAACATGGCCAGCCGAGTTGTGGAAAAAATGCAAAGAGAAACAAGAGGACAAAGTTGATAATAACTTGATCCTCTGTTTAAGGGAAGAATGCTTGGAGGGGTTTCTGTGGAAAGAAGCACTATGTGGTGATGGTTGTTCACAGTTTAGAAGAGGCCGTTTAGGAACCATTGGCCTAAATAACCAAGCACTTTCCTTACTGTTACTGTACCAGGAGGACCTGGTGTGATGGGAGTTGTTCCCTGGGAGTTGTTCCTGACTGGTCACACCTTGTGGAAAGGGGAAGAGATTAATACTTTCCTACATTAAAAAAAAAAAAGGAAAAGAAAAAAAAAAAAAAGTACCATTTGCCTTAAAACTTTGCTGCATTTTTTGACCAGAATCTAGCATTTTCTGCAGGACAGACCTGAATGCAAAGTTATGCAAAGAATAACCTTAACTTTGTATGCACAGTAATGGGATCTAAAATAACTATTATCAGAAAGGAAAACTTGCTTAGCTGGAAAGTGAAGGATTATTTACTCTTTGTCCCAGCTGTTTTAAGTCTGAGGCATCAGGCTTAAAATGACCTAATGGAGATCTATGATGAAGCTGTGCAGTTCCCTGCCGCTGGACCTTGTGCATGCCAGAAGTTTTCATGCCAACAGAGAGCATCTGTACAAATTCATGGAAGAGAAATCCATCAAATGCTCTTAAAAAGAGAGAAGTCCTGTCTGGTTCCTGAAATGTGGGAGCTGCAAATCGCTACGTTGCTGTGTAGAGCTATTACAGTGTGTTTTGCCTGTTTTTGCTCCTCTGTACGCATCTGTTGTGGGCCACTATCGGGCAGGATATTGGGCTAGGGAAACCTTTGGCCTGACCTCTGTCAGTCATTCCTGTGACTCACGGAGCAAAGGTTAACTGCAAACCACACTTCAGGAGCCGCTTATCTCCACTCATTTTGAGCAGGGCACTAATTCAATATTACGGTTATTTGGACTACAACTGGGTGGGATGAATTTGGTTTTCCTTCTCATCCCACATGTTTCCTTTGTGACATAAAGTTCTTTTCTGTCTCTGTGAAGCACTCTGTAAAATGGGAATAATGCCTCTTCTCTGCATGTGTGCGTTGTTTCGCCTAAGTAAAACAGCCCCCCACGATGTATTTGAGCACTGCTTTGGGGGCAGTGGGCATTAGGAGTCATTAATAGTATCCTGCCAACAGGAGCAGGAGGTGGAACCCCCTCGTCCATCCTCTTCCCCCAAAACGAGTGATACACAGTAGGAACCTCCTGTTTGCTGAGAGGGCAAGCTGTTATCTGTTAATATGGCAGCATTGCGCCAAATGATTAGACTGTCAGAATTATAGCAATTTGAACACGCTGAGCAAGCTTTCATGTACACAGGAACAAGATGCCGGCGTTAGATTACTGAAGAGGAATAACACGCGCTGGAGATTGACAAGTGCTTGGCAAGCCCGCATTCCTGGGGCTCATCAGACATTCACGGCTCCTCTGCGATGCTGGTGAAGAGCATACTCAAGTGGCTGTATCATAGCCTGGGTGACATCTGGTGACATGCAGTTAGGCCTGTTGTGTTTTTCTGGGATGAATTCATTTTCACAATATTTGAAAGGAATCCATTTATGCAGAGTGGAAATATTCTGGCATATGCAAGTGACTTACAAGACAGTAATATTTTTGGTCCATCTCGTATTTGGTGACAAAACTGTAATTAGCTGCACTTAGCCATGTGCTATTTTATGGAGCAGTTTTCTGGATTTCTGTGCTTCCTGCTAGCTCTGTTCCTCCTCTGCTTCCTCTTGATGCAGGTAGCTATGACTGTTGGGACGAGGAGGAGGGACCACAGGTACACTTGGCACTTTCCTGTGGTCGTAGCTGGGGCTCCTACACAAATGTGTCTGCTGGCAAAAGCAGCCTTTTCTCTCCCTGTAGCAGCTGGAGGGTTTACATTGCACTAGACAGAGGCTTGGACACTAAGTGGTTTTTGATCCTCTGATATGCTCTGCTTTGGTGGTGGAGTATATTATTGTTTCTCTATGAAGTTAGTTGGTTGTTCTGCTTTGGTGTTGCTGAATGTAAGTGTTGGGAACTGGGTGGTTTAGATTTCTTTTTTCTTTGACCTCTCAGAAGATGATTGTGGGCTTGATTCAGCATTGCATCTGAGCTGAATTCAGGGTTGGAATGAGATCTGGTCTCTGTTGGAAGGTGGGCTTTAGCTTGTTCTTCAGCTATCTGAAACAGAAGTGTGCAGAAAATAGGATTTCATTGCATGGAAAAAGTTTTTATGTTTAAAATCAAACTGCAAACAGCACATTTTACTTTTCAAGCACTGCTTTCCCCAACAGACATTAGAGTTTCTGTGGAGAACAAAAAGCAGGGAAATATGTATTTGGGATAAAAACACATTTTTTTTTTCCCCAAAAAGATGCTTTTGAAGGAAAATAATTGACTAGGTCTATTGAAAAATCCCCTTCCAGAAACCTTCATGCAGTGGAAGCCCTGCAAGCACTCTGAGGCACACCAAGGTGCAAGGCAGAACTGCGTGTGGTGGACCAGCACGAGTCCATGAGATGCTCTTGTGCCAGGGAATGGCCTGGTGCCGGGCACACCGGCTTTAGACTGGGTCAGCAGCAAAGTGTGACCCTAATTTTGACATTGATGCTTGTAAATAAGAAGAGCAAGCTTGAAGACATGTTAGCTTTTTGCCTGACACAGATTTGTCCCACAGCAGCGAGCATTCTCCTGCATCCCATGGACCATTCCCCATAAGCTATGGGGTGACAGCATAGAGGCCACATCCCTTCTGATAACTGTGTGCCCTGAGGCTCTTCTGCAGCCTCCTCTGGGGCGTGAAGGTGCTTCACTGACAAGAGATGGTGATAAAACTCTTGGGTTGTTTCAGACTTTTGATCTGAAACCCTGTGCCTAATAGTTGTTACATCTGAATGGTTCATACAGGACCAAAGTATTATGTAGAGGAGACAGCCAGGCTATGCCATGCAACCTGGGGTTGGGGAAATGGTCCCTGGCCCCGTTTTATTGATTAGTAGTGTATAACCTGTGTGCCTCTAATAACAATGGAGAAAACCTTATAAACTAGTGTAAAAGTGTATGGTCCTTGGAACAGGTGAGATGTGAGTTGTGTGCCAGGAGTACAGTAAGGCAAATCCACTTTGACATTTTGTCCTGCTCTCCATAGGAGCAGCCTGACGGCACTGATGTGAAACACACATTTAGCAGCTTGGGAAGGGGTAAATCTGCTTTCTGTAGTCCTAGTCACACCCAAGTGCTAACGATTGTTTTGCTGAGAGCAGTCTTTGTGTGTCCAGCTGTTGAGAACAGGATGAACAAGGAGGAAAAATGCTAAAATATGGTTTCCAAATGTTCTTATGCAGGTTGTGCCTCTGAGTCTTAATCATGCTCTTACTTGGGCTCTATTTAGGATTTGCCCCTTGGAGGCAGGTGGACAGGGCTGGGGTGTAGCTTGGATGTCGTGGAGCAAACTCACTTCAGGTTACCCTAATACAGCATGCCAGGTGAAGAAATGTTGTGAAACTCTATTTTTACTTTATTTGCTTCTGTGTCTTTGGGAGAAAGGCATTCTTCTGTCTCACTTTGCAAATACTGTCTGGTTGCAGTCTTCCAGCATAGTGATTCTTGTATGTAGAAGTACAGTACTGTTAGGATTTTTTTTATTATTTTTTATTTTTTTAAAAAGCCTTTTAAACTTCCAAAGTGCCTATCACAAGGTAAGGAGAAAAAAAGTTTTGCATTGTTAAAATGGACATCTTGAGAGTGCCATCAAGACATTTTGGAGAATAGAGGTATTTTATTTTTAATGAGAAGAACTAAAGAATAAAAAACGGTAGCCTTGGAGAATTGCAGATCAAAGGTTTCTTCATTGTAAAACAAATGAAAGGTCTCAGTCCTAGAAGTGATGAATAAATTGATAAATTTTTAATAGGAAGAATAGGCCATAAATGGTAATTTAATTCTTTAGGGGAGAGAATCACTTAAGCACTGTTTAAAAAGTCCAGATTTTTTTGTGTGTGAAGATGGTAACGATAACTAAGGGGATGGCTGGGAAAGCGCACGGTTTGGCCGAGGCTGTTGTGCACACACCTCGGTGCTCCTGTCCTTCCCGGAGGTGGGTGCCCCCCCCTGCCTCTGGCAGGAGCCTGGTTGTGCCCTTTCCCTGGAAGCCAGGTGCATCTGGGGACTTCAGCCTTTGGGGGGGGAAAAACTGTGAATGCTTAAAAAAAGAGTCCAGACTTATCAATGTGCCTGTGCTCATGGTCACCCTGTCCTGTGGCTTTGCAAGAGGCAAAGTGCAGGGTGGTGGGGACTAAGTCAGCACATACCTGTGTCCCCTGTCCCAAACCGCCCCTCTACTCAGTGCTGGGGGTGTCTGGGGATGTGGGGTTGAGAATGGACCCTGATGGAAGGAGAAGATTGTCCATGAGTGCTGGGGGGGTGGGTCAGGCCAGGGCAGGATGGGCAGAGCAGGGAGAGGAGGAGTGTGGCCTTCACGGGGGGGACAGGATCATTGACAAGTGTAGGCTGGGGAAGGGGCTTTTAATGGCATTCACTGAGGGCAGCTCACTGCTACAGAGCTGACAGGCTGATGGGTGCTGCCAAATTTGCATAATAACACCACCACTAATAAAGACCTCGGGGTCCATGCTGGTCGCCCCTCTATCGCTCACTGCATGCTGCCGTTATGTTGCGCTCATCATCCTCCATGTAGCCATGACCCACTTTTCACACTCAAAACCCGATTTTATTTGTCAGTTGTGGGGCAGCCTGGCCTGGCAATGCGAGGAAACCGTGTCAGCTCCTATAAAGTGTCCCCATGTGCCACAGCATGGCCAGTGGCCGGGACCATGACCCACCGCCCTGTTCCTGCCTGGGCTGTGCCCTGGTGCATCAGCTGGGCTGACAGCTTCCCAGTTTGTGTCTTCCAGCAATGCTGTCACGCTCACTAACTCATCCCACTTGTTCTCCTTCCTTCTCTTGCAAGTGTTTTTAAAGTTAAAATAAAAAAAAAATAGAGGGAAAAAAAAAAAAAAGAAAATCTTTGCCTCTTGCTTGATATTAATTCCCTGATACTAATTTTTATTCATTTTTCCATCCCCTGTCAATTTGCTCCCTTTGCTTTCACATGACACTTCTCACGAGCGCCATGGATGGAGAAGCTCCACCACAGCCACAGTGTGTGGAGGTGGGCTGGCTTCACAGACCCAGGTGGCCCAGCCGTACCTCGTGCCCCTGGGTTGCAGCTATTTTGGAGAGAAAAAATGTGCTGCTGCTGCCACTTGTGATTGAATTCTGACTTCTTGCTGACCTTACAGCAATGTAGGAAGCAAAATTAGTTGTATTAGCGAGGTTCAGAACAGCATCAAGCTGTTTTGCAAGTGGCTGTGTTTCTACCAGAGATGAGTATGTTTATATGTAATCTTTTTAAACTATAAAAGAAAAAAAAGTTCACTTTGATTAAAAAAAAAAAAGTCTTCTAAGAAAAGGTAATGTTTTTGTCCACTGTTACAATCTCAAGTCAGTTTATACTGAAGAGGCTTAGAAGGCATGATGGGACTTGTTAGTCATGGGCATAATTTTTTGGTCTGCTTTCTGCTTACTGGGAGTCAGAAATGTATGTCTGCATTCAGACCTTTGCTGTGTCACTGGATTCCTGAGGATATGCCTAAGCTGTAACAGCTGGTCACGGTGGCAAAAAGCTCCAGACTGAGAAGCAGAGTAGGGCTTTCCAACTTTAACCCTATGGGGACTGCAGATGGGCAGTGATAATACTGTGAGAAATTTTACGAGTTTTATTTGTAGCTTAAATAGCAGCACTGTCACCCCAGAGAGGGAAAGGTGTGCCTATAAACTCCCATGATTTAATTTCTTATCTTGTATCAACTTCAGGTGGCAAATGGATCACTTGATGTTACCGCTAAGAGTGTAACTAATGTTGATCGCACTCCGCTGACAGTGATTTTATTTTTCACCTGTGCAGAAGTTTGGCAAAGCATTTATTTCAGGTGGATTCTCCCTTCCCCTTTCACTACTTGGGAGCTCTGCAGATTTACTTTGTATGGCTGATCCAAATGGCTGTTGTTAGCCTGAAATCAAACCCAGATCCTGAAGAAGGTTAAACAATAGTATTTAGAGGTTGCGTTGGTACAAAAGGGGTTCACCTTGGGAAATCGATATCTATATCTAGCTAACTGTTCTCTTTAAGAGCTTATGGGTCTGATTCAGCTTCGTGTTTATTTTGCAGCATTGCTTTGGGTAGAGCTGCTGCTGGTTTTTCACTGATGTGTGAGATCAGAGCAATGCCTTGCGGTGTTTAACTCTTTGCACTCACAGAAACAAGCTTCCGAAAGCTCTGAGAGCCCATTTTCAGCAAGGCAGTATTTGCTGTGCTCATTTTTCCCCTACCTCTTTGGCAGGGCAGCACTGGGGACAGGAACCTCTGGGGAAATGGCAGTGCATGCTCAGGAGGAGTCCATACTTCTCCGTGTAGACTTTTTATGAAACACGTTTGTATTAATCCACACATTTATGGAAACTTTATTCAGTCTTAACCCATTGAAAGGTTTTGCTTCAGCAGAGAAATGAACCTTTTACATCTTGTCAGCTTGGATGTTGCAACAGTGCTAATGAACGCAAACCTGAGAGTCTCATTGAGTGTAGCCATGCTTTCTCCCTCTGCCAGTAGCCTGCCTGAGAGAAATGTGCAGAGTAAACCAGCACAGAGTTGAAATACTTCATACCATGTACGTGAGGATGCTGTTATCCTGAATATATTTCAGCTTGACTCTTCCCCATGCCCCATCACCATTTTAAATTATTTTTAACATCTGTGTTGCCTGAAAGTTTTTTTTTGTCTGGCATTGTAGAAATACCTGCCTGTAGATGATTATGAATTTTATTTGCTGGCCTTCAAATACTTGCCTTCTCTAACACTGTGCTCTAGTGACTTACACCATTGTGTTTGCTGTGCTCCCTCTTATCTTCCAGATTTGTGTGCATCTAGATATTGCTTGTTCAGCTGTTGCTGTTCAGCTTAGCTCAGAGCTTTTCAAATTCTGGTTGCCTGTCAGTGTTCCAGCCCTGTGCTCATAGCAGAGGCTCAGCTCCTGCAGTTTTTCCTGTAGCTCTTAGACTTGTCCAAGAATTGTGAATCTACCTGTGCTGAACAGGTGGCATTGATGGCAAAACTGCTGATGTCGCTTGGTTCCAGCTCCCTTCTTCATTAGCAGTGATGGCGAAGTAATAACTGTAGAATTGCACAGTCGGTGCTGGACCAAGCAGCATTTAGTGATGTGAAAGACATTTTCCAACTCAGCTGGAAGTTGAAGAGGCTTCCATAACTAGCTCACCTACACTTGTAAAGGGCTCCATGGTTTATTTACTTTATTGCGGCGTAGTTTTTTAAAAGCTTTACATGGGTTTAAAGCTTGAGAAGTGAAGGAGATATAAAGGGAAATACAGGAAGTGTGACAGTCAATAGGATGATACATGGAAATAAAGATTGACAGTGAAAAGGGTCATAGCCATCAGCACTATTACAGCAATGTGCAGAGAGAAATCCAGGATCCATGTTGCAAACCCTATTCCTTTGATTGGAAAATTTCTTGGCACAGCACTTTATGTGTTGGAAGTATAAGGTATGTAAAAATAAATGGTCGTTTTCTTTTGGATTTACTCTTCTATTACTAGCAAATATGCAATATGATCACTTAAGATTTCTGTGCTTTTAAACTGACACTTTATTATAAGTTTTAGTATGTTTCAGTACATTTTATGACCTAAGTTTCCAAAACCAACTTCTTTATATAGCTGAAATTAGCTTAAATTTTATATTCAGCCTTAACACAGTTGGTAAATTTGAACCCTTGTGCTTAATATTCAGAGAATCACAGAGTGGCTGAGGTGGGAAGGCATCTCTGGAAGTTGTCTAGTCAGGGCAGGGTCAGTGACAGCAGGTTGCCGAGGGCTGTGTCTAGTTGGGCTTTGAATATCTGCAAGGACGGAGACTACACAACCTGTGACACTGCCTGACCACCCTCATGGAAGGAAAAGTTTTCTTTTTTGTCTGTTTAAGGAGAATTTTCTGTATTTCAATTTGTGCCCATTGCCTCTTGGTTATAATAATAACCAATATAATATAATATGATAAAATAGTATTCCTCATTAAAAAAAAAGAAGTATTAAACCTCTTGTCAGATTACATATGTTAAATCGTGCTTGTAATTTCCTGAAAAATTAAGATTTTTTTAATAGGGAAAGTTCCTGAATTAGAAATAATTTTGTTCGCAGATATTACAATGTGAAGTTAGGTCTTTAAAAACTAGTATATATTATTGAATAAGAACTCTTACCACTTTTCTTTTTTCCTGTTTTTATACTTGAGGGGGTTGTTTTTGTTTTTTTTTTTTTTTCCTTTCCCCTTCCTCCCATGGTTAAGGGTTATATTTATGACCAAAGAAGATTTTATCAGATATTTGTTGTAAGTTGTCTCTTCAGTGAATGTATTATGTCATAAAATTGAGTAGATACAAGATCAGATTTCTGATTTTTTAGGACTCTCATAAAAAAAAAACCCAAACAAAAAAAACTTCTGTGGGGAAAAAAGAAATGCAGTAAGACCTGAAGCCTCTTTCTTCACTTTCATCATCCTTAATTAACTTAAAATTGCACTGGACAATCCTCAAGTAATGTGCAAAAGTGGCATCTAAGAGATGGAAACTATTAAGAAACTTTCAGCTGTCCTCTGGGACTATGCCTCAGCGCTTCTGTGTGCGTAAGGCTGCCAAAAATATCCCCAGTAATTCTCAAAGTCTTTTGGCAGATGAAGGCAGAATGACTGGTTTTACAACAATCAAGATCAGATGGTTGCAGATCTATCATACACTCTTCTATATTAAGAAATACGTACAGTGGGAAATAAGCCGCGATCATATGTTCTTTCTCTTTCTGTCGATTTGTCGCTAGTGAGTTAGTGTTAGCATTAGCATCTTTAAAAGATGGGAGACAGTTGAAGTTCAAATAATTCGGTTGTACTACGTGCTTTTTATTTCAAACATTCTTAATGTGGTTTCATTGACACCTTGAGGAAAAGAAAAAAGTTCAGTTTTCTCTTTCACCTGCCTAATAATGAGCAACTGTCAGACACACTTTGATACTTCTGTGGCTTGGAACGTCGGTGGCCGCACAAAAAAAATACACCCTTTTCTGCTAAGTCTCTGTTTTTTTTCCAATGAGAGATGAGCTAATACACTACTGGCAAGAGATACTGCCTTTGTTCTGCTAAGATGTATCATTTTAGCTGTGGAGGAGTCTTGGAAAACAAAATAATGTAATTTTCTATCATAACTAAGTGATCTGTGTGAGAACTGTTGCTAACACCATGGAGCATTTCCGCTGCACTTGCAGAAACATCCTTGGCTCTTTTTGCATTCACTTGTTTCTTTTGAAGAATTCCTGCTTTTTTTTTTTTTTTGTTAATGTTGTTTTCCTGAGGGTTTTGTTCTTAGAAACTACACTAGAATTTTTCTTACAGTTAGCTTTATCTTCAGGCTGTTTCCCAGTCCGCCAGGAGCAATTGCAAAGTTGCTTCTGCATAAACTTTAGAGTAAGCCTTATATATCCCTGTTAAATTGTATCTCCATTCATGCTGGAAATGCAAAACCTCCTCTTTTCAGGGTGTACACTCAGTCTTGCTGATGTTTGCTACGATCGCAGTGATGTGAGTCATCTCCTTTTTAAAGATGTAATTTGACCAGCTGAAATGGACAGTAGTATCTACATACAACCTTAATTCAGCATGACTCTTATTTTCCTCCTGTGTCTTGAGCCAGATTCCACCTCCATTCAGCATTCCTCTAGCCCAAGATAAGTGAATTGGTTCAGGTCTGAAAAAGACTGTGTGTCAGGGGTCGACCTAGTTTCAGTTCCTTTAGGTAGTTTGTTCTAATGCTACAGTTCAAAGCTTGACTTTTTGCATATCAGTCGTGTTTACAAGTCTACAGAGAAGTGAATAAAAGGATTAAAAATTCCTTTTCCTTTGGATGGGTGCTGTGTAATATAGGCTATAATTACTTTCCTCTGAGATAAAGAGGCCAGGTCTGGATTCAGGAAACAGAGATGCTGTGAGAACCCAGACGATTGATGGTTTGTAATAATTATTCAGGAGTCTGTTGATGGGAATGCCTGCCCTGACGTTCCCAGCGTCTGGCCTCTGTCAGGCTGAGAGGGAATCTCCATCCTTTTGTTTTGTTTTGGATTTTTTTGGTTTTTTTCCTTCTGATCCAGAGGATACCCGCAGGAGGACACCTCGCTGGCTCTTGGCCGAACCCCAGAGTGGTGCTGCTTTCCTCTCGGTTCCCCCACGCGGTTTGCAAGCCTTCGCTCTGCCATCTCCTTAGCAACTCAGAGCACACCAGCAGCACAGAGCCACACAGCCCCCGGGGGCTGCAGCTCTCTATTTATAGGCAGTTGAGCCTGGATGAAAATTTCCAGAGAGCTCTGGTAAAGCCTCTACAGGAAAATACAAAACTTATGGCTCCTGCTAGAAGATCTGGCTTGGTGCTGTATCTCATAGCCCTACGCTTCACAGGGTGCTCAACCTTTTCAGTAAAACACCTTTGCTCTGGTACATAGCAAGGATTTGCTGTTTACATAGCTGCTAATTAACCTTTCAAGAATCATCTTAGCTGTAAACCAGGTTAGGAAGTGAAATGCAGGTGCAAAAACAACAGCCTGGGGTAATATCATGTTGTAACAGGCTTTAGTCTCAAGGATGATGCCATGTCTGTGGTTTTTTTCTATTTCAGGGATATGGCTTAGTGAAATCTTAGAAAACAGGAGAGGAAAATATTTTCCTGAGCTTTGTGGTTAGTTTTTTTAAAATTATTTTTCTTCAGGCTGAATTCTACACCGAAAGCAAGATTTAATCACTGGTTATATTGCTCAGTGTTGCTCTGCAAAGGTTTATTGATTCAGCATTTCTCTTAGTCATGTGGCTGAGAAATGAAGTAAAAGATATGTGGTGGTGCTAAGAGTGACTCTGAGTATTAACAAAATAAATGATAATACATTAAAATGGGGTGGATGATGACCCTGAGCAGGATACCTTTTTCATGAACTCTTTATGTATAATGAGCTAAAACTATGTGAGACTCAAGACATAATTTAGTAATTATTGGGAGATAATACCTCTTTTAGGTAAATCTGAAGAGCTTTTTTGAGATCCTGAAGTTCCCATATTTAGTTCTCTGATGACTTTGTACTTTCTCACCTGGGAAAAATCATAATTGAAGACTTCTGTAGGGCAGTGAGGTTTTTTTTTTGCTCTTTAATCCTTGTATCTGGACTTCGGGTACCAGTGTAGGAGAATTTTGTGTCCTGATCCTAGGTCTTCCCTTCCAGATTTCCCTCATACCCTACATTCCCTGCCAATGACTGCTAAGGGGAAAAGCCTTGGAGGAAATGTCACTCAGCTTTTAAAATACTCTTTGGTGTCTCAGAGTCATCACTGGAATTGTTCTCCTGGATGCTACGGTGAGAAAATAATGTCTGTCTTAGACTGGAGGAGCAAGGGATGTCCAAAACAACGTTTAACCTTCTCCACTTGATAGGAATGTGGGAATTACATGCTTTTGTGTGTACTCGTGGGGGGAGAAGGAGCCTCTACGTGCAAGGAGAACGTGGGGAGGTGAAGACATGCACTGTATAGGCAGGCTGATTGACAGCCCAGCTGGTGCAGATCAGTAATTGGAAATTCATTGCACATAAATCTTCTAGTACTTATCATGAGACATGGGAAGGAGAATATCTGAGCTCTGAAGCACTTAACTCTTTCAGGTCCATCTGGGGAGATGTTCAGCTTTCAAAGTAGCAAGACTGTTCAAGTATTTCTCTTTAAAGGCCTCATTTTTTGTTGTAGCGAGAAGAATGCTGGTAGAAGAAAAGCCACCATGTGCTCCGAGTGATAGCATTTAGGTGAACAGCCTTAAATATTTAATGTTTATTTCTTTTACAGTGCAGCTTCAGATTGTCTTGGAAAATTCATCTTCATATTTGGTGGTGAACACATTTTTGCCTTTATAAAACGCATCTTGCACATGTTGCCTGCCAATTTCATGTCTGATTTACCTGATTTGTGTCTCCACATTGGTGGGCTTATTGTATGTTTGTCCATGTGCCAGCAGACTCTGCAACTGTATTTTAAGAGGTCTGTTCATGTCTAAATATTTATATTCTTTTCCATGAGGCTGAGACTGATTGTATGTGCTAGCAACTTCGTCCCTGTGCCCCCCTTCTTCCCCCAGTCCAAGTGTGGTTTTTGGTACATTTTCCTCCTTACTTGATTTCAACACTCCGGTGGTTTCCACTATGCAGTTTTGAATGTGTAATTGGTTTCTGGTGACCACGTTTTTTCTCATTTATTTTTGTCTGCCTCTGTTCTGTTACGCACATATTTGTCTCTCCATTAATGTCAATGTGAATTACAGATGAAAAGCTAAGTGTAGATAAATTAGTAACCACGCAAAACGGAAAGCGGCATTTAACTTTCTGAATTATTTGTGTGGGCACAGGACAGCTAATGAATACCTGAGGATCTGAACAAACGAGCAGTGCCAGGATGCAGGGCTCTGCTGTCAATGTGGCTCGCAGTGCGGTGGCTGGGGAAGGTGGAGGCTGTATGGGGAGCAGTGCAACTGTACTGGGTTTTAACGCCTACTCTTCTGGCAAGTGCTGGGAGTAGATGGAAATGCGGGTTGTGATTTTGGAGCCAAAAATCATGCTTGCCTCTAAGGGAGCAGTTGTCTATGTGCAATAAATAGAAGACTGAATAGTCTGCATCTCAGTCCATAATGTACTGAGCCTTCTCTCGACCTTTAAGATGGTGTAAAACAGTCCAGAATGGTGTTTCTTGCTGTAAAATTACAGTGCTTGGATAAAAGCCTCCCTTCAAGATGGGCCACGTTCTCTGCTTCACTGCCTGTGGTAACAGTTTATTCATTTATGTCAGGAGAAAACCTTTTGTCTTCAGCTGAACAACTGCTTTGCTTGCCGTGCCCTGCAGAAGCATTACAAGAGGTTTCCTTAAAGGGAAGCACTTGGCTATTTTCTAAGCTCACTTTCAAAGTACTCTGAATTAATTATAAATGAGTAAAGCCGTCTGGCTCTTGATTACACAATTGCCTATCCCGAATTCCCTGTAATGAAATGTAAGCTGGCCCAATCGTAGTAAAACGGGAGGTGTTTTCTCCCCCTCTATCTTATGATCTGAGCTGTTCTCAGATCTACTGTCCTGATTTTTTTCAGGCTGCAATTCTGTCAGCCTTACATTTTCTCCACTCTCTCCCTCCTACCCTATTTTTATTAGTCTTTTCTTTTGGCTGCACTTATGCCCATATCCTGTTATAATTTCCACTGAAAGTAGTTAACGTGCATTGATACAGGGCCTTTTGTGCTGAACTAACGTAATGCATTTTATTTATTTAAAGGATTCTAAGTGCCTGTAGTGTCTAAGTGTTTGACAAACATAAAAATACACAGAAGTCAAGCACTTAGCTACCCTGAGAGGACGGGTTCCCCTCCGTCTCTGCCAGGAACATCCATAAACTCAGTTACTCACATGGCACGTAGTTCAGTAACAATTAAACTGAATTCTTTGTTTTCTTTATAGTGAACCCTGATCTCGTCTCCATCGTTTGCCACAATGTGAACCTCACAGGATATGCTATGTGTTATCCCATTACGCTCTCTTTTCCTGCCCTCGTTTTTGTGTAGTGCTGGATATTGTGGGCAGCAGTTCTTCTCACTTTTGTCACATTTTTACTGGGTTTCACTGTCTTCAGATGGCTCAGTGCAAGAGTGACATGGATGTCCTTTGCTCTGACGTTTTTATTCAGGGTAAAAGAGCAGGAACAGTGTTAAGGAGCTATAAAGTCTTGGTTTGGACCACAATAGACCCCATCCTGAGTTTTGGAGTAGAAGCTATTGAGCCCTAGTGCACTTGGGCCATGGCTCAGGTGATAGAGGTTGTGCTGCTCCTTGCTCTGTCCACTGAGGCTGTCCTGTAGCAGATGTCCCAGCCCTGATCTTGGCCTTTCCACTTGCTGAGGAAGGATGGGTTCAAAATGACTTAGGAGGACGGTAACTATCTTTCCTAAGATGCCACAAGGGCAACATAAATTTATCCACTCCTGCTCTTCTCCCTTTTTCCTTGTGTTGGTTTAGAGAGTTGAAGATCATAGAATCATAGAATGGTTTGGGTTGGAAGGGACCTTAAAGATCATGTAGTTCCAACCCCCCTGCCATCAGCAGGGACACCTTCCACTAGACCAGGCTGCTCAAAGCCTCATCCAGCCTGGCCTTGAACACTTCCAGGGAGGAAGCAGCCACAACTTCCTTGGACAACCTGTTCCAGTGTCTCACCACCCTCGCATGTGCTAGGGAAATGGATGACGCTGTAGATTTTCATATCTTCTTACACTAATAACACGGGATTGTATAAGAATAATGGATTCTCCCGGGCTTTGGTTTTACATCTTTGCTGGAAATAGTAATCCAACAGTATGGAGGTCCTCCAGGTTGTTGGCTGAGGGTCACCTCAAGAAGTAGACTGTCTTCTCTGAGCTACCATCCTCCCTGACTGTGGGAATTTGAAGTCCATGTTGATGAATGCTGTGTAGTCCCAGAATTACTGTAGACCTGATACCTATCCATTACTATGCCAAACTTGGAGTAATCTCTATTGAAATAATTTGGAAGAGGGTACATGATTCTTAATTTTCCTCTTTTACCAGGCAGTTCCTTACTCCTGCCAGTCCACCAAGACGAGACTATCCCAGTTGCCTTTTTCTATCAAGTTGCTGTGTTTTCTTGCCTGCTCCTCTTGCCAGGACCTCTAGCCCTGAAGTTGCTTTTGTGGAGCCTCCACAGCTGGTGCTTGGCTTTGATAAAGACATCAGCCCTGCCAGGTTTAACCTCCAGCAACCATGGCAACCAGCCTTGCAGCCTTTGAAGGAGTAGTCCTAAACACAAGTCTCTTTAAAGACCCATGCAGTTCGCTTCAGGAGTCCTGCCCGAAATGGATGGGAATTGTCACTTCATAGCATTTAGCAAATAGGGCAGAACTCAGAGAACATCTGTTCTGAAGATGACAGAAACTGTCAAAACTGTAAGGCAATTACACTAATCCACCCTCTCCTAAGAGCTGGCCCATCAGTCTGGCCATGCTGGAAACCTGTTAGAAACTTAAGTTTTTTTCAGAGTAGTTTCTCCATTTATTTTCTCTTCCTTCCTCTCTAAGGACTAACTGAGCCTTATATGGGCAAATCATACAATATGAAGTATTTATATGGAAGGGGGGGAAAAAGCTTTGGTGAGAAAAGTGATACCAAACCAATGAAAAAAAAGGTTTCAGAGGAGGGAGTTCTCATTTTGCCTGTTTAAGTCTGTGACTAATATATCTGAGCTACAGCTTGACCTTCAGAGATGCCCCTCAAATGAGAAGGTGAGCTCAATAGCATGGGAAGTCCTCGCCTCCTGGCGTGCCTGAAGACTCCCTGCAAATTGTATCTTAGCAGAGAGGAGACTGTGAGAGTTGTCCACATATAACAGAGAGTGCTGTTATATGTGGACAATATATAGCTTTCAGCTTTCAACTACTCTGATTCAATGTATATTCTGAAAACGTCAGCTGAAGAGGATTTTGACCACTTGACCACAGTGATGGGGCAGTGGGATGTGCCAGCACACTTCATGCTGGGTTGGGCTGACTTGCAAAAGATGCTCAGAAAAGTTGCTGCTAAAATAAAACTGGAGAAGGAGTAAAGTATGCAAGCTTGCAGTGAGCGGGAGACAGAAATCCTAGGCATTTGTGATCTCTTGCCAAATCCATCCATCTCTTTTCCCACATTCTCTCCATTTCTGAAGAACGATGCTTAGCAGTTACTTTCTGTCTTCAAAAGTAATAGATGTGAGCAGCTGTGACGTGGCAGGGTTTTACATTTAAACTGTTATTAGCTTGTGTTGGAGGTATATATTCAAGCAAAGTGACACTTAAAATATATTCCATGCTGTATGCCAATATCCTATAGAAAGACCTGACGTATCAGTAACCAAAATTAGCTGTGGAGCCATATCATCATGTAAGCTGGGTTTTTCTCTGTGGTATCACAGACCACTACATAGCAATTTACTTAGGTACTTGTAATGCTTTTATTCATACTTATTTTCCCTCCTGACTATTTGGCCCCATGTTGTTGGTTTTCCCCCAGACGTTCCTGGTGTGCCCTGACCAGCATGGGGGTTCTGATACAAATCTTCCTCTGCATTTGAGCCAACTTCATCCCCAAGCTGGGGCAATGGGGGAAGGTTTCCTTGCTGCAGAGAAGGAATCGAAGCTTGGTGACTCAATGTGCACTGGGAGAAGCGATTGGAGGTGTTGTATTGAAACACTGAGAAGAGCTGTCCTGTGTTAGTGCTCAGTGTGAGCAGGACCAAGGGTAGGGGTGGGACATACATCATGTAACATCATATAACCCTGAACACATGGTAGGATGGGCTGTGTCCAGCTGGCAGCAGTGTTATCCCAGGCTGAGCATGCACTCAGTGGGGCCGGGCAGATGCCCTGAGAGCCATCCTGTACTGCCTTGGGAACCACAACCAGGCACTTAAAGTCACCTGGTATTAACTTTTTCCAACTTTTTTTTTTTTTTTTTTCCAGTTCATCTGTAAGGAGCTCCTTCCTCCCTGATAAATCACAGGTATTTCTAATGCTGCAGTCAGAAGTGTGGAAAGTGTCCCAGGTAGCTTTAACCAGGCTTGCCTGGGTGGTTGTGACTGCCATGAAGCCACGGTAACAGATGCTTTATCATGGTACGGTCAGTCAGTGGTCAGAGTCTCCTGGGTCCTGATTTGATTTATGTGGTCTCTGCTGGTATTTGTAGCTGCACTCATGTGAACAGCAATGCTGTTCAGTCTAGTTTAAAATTAGTTTAGGTTTGCTTATCTGTGCTGCAGTTGGATTTTGGGTACAACGTCAACACCTTGCTAGTACAGAGCAAGAGCATCTCTGGTGGGAATGAGAAACAGCTATTGCTTTTTAACTTTGTGCTCTATCTTATTTTGCAGTACCTTTCTCAGGAGAGGCTGTTTTGTACCCACTGACTAAGGAGTTAAAAAGTATGAAAATTATATGCAGCAAGATAGCTTGGTCAGTTGAAATGAAGTGTATTTGTAGTTAGCAGTGAAAATCAGGCACCCTAAAAAGATGTCAGGAAAGCTTCAGGAACAAAACACCAGTGCTGGTGGCTGGAGGGACCTCGTGCACCATGTACGTGCCTGCTGGCACATGCACTTTGTTGGTGCAAAATTCTGCCAGAGTGGCTGGATGGACCTCGTGCACCATGTACGTGCCTGCTGGCACATGCACTTTGTTGGTGCAAAATTCTGCCAGAGTGGCTGGATGGACCTCGTGCACCATGTACGTGCCTGCTGGCACATGCACTTTGTTGGTGCAAAATTCTGGCAGGGTCTGGTTTCACTCTACAAAACTGGCTTCTGCAGATTTTGCCTTTGGAGAGTTTGTTGGCAGCATAAGGAGTTAAGTGAGGTTTCTCAAATCCCATTTCACCTGGCTGGGAACTGCCTTGGGAGTGTGGTCACCTTGCTGCAGGGTGCAGTGAGCCCTTCATGCCTAGGTGGGGACGTGCGAACACCCACCAGAGAGTTGAGCCATGGAGGTGGGTGCGATGGGGTCCACAGCTCCGTTCAGGTTTGCTGGGCCTCTGTGATGGATGGTACCATGGAGGTAATCACCCAGTCCCACAGACTGGCGGCTGCATGTTACTGAAACCCAATTTTCAAATAGGAAATTGGCCTTTTATCTTTGGTACTCACTACATAATGGTGCAGAGCGTTAGTCAGCTGAACCTCACCACGGTTTATTGTGTAGTTGTAAATCGTAATTGGCTGACTAACCTTCTCTGATGTTAAGTGCCTTAAAAGGTTGCTTTTCCTTTATTTTATTTTAGCTTTTGTTTCTGGCTTTCTGTTTATTCTGCTACTAAAATGCCATTGGAAATTAAAAAGAACAAAGCAAAACCTCCAACCCTACTGGTGTAGATTAAAATGAATCATCATCTCTTGAAAGCGTGTGTAATCCAGAGCTCTGCAACCTGATACACATCCCCTTCATTTGGTAAATATTTAAAATATCCACAGACATTTTTTCACATTCTTGAGCAAAGACCACATCACCATGTGTTCACCCTTGTATCTGTGTTTAAGTACCAATGTCTTGAAGCCAGGGTTTATTTAGTTAAATGTTTTTATTTTTCTTTTGCAATTTCTAGTTTATATTGTAATATATGAAACCAAATAAAAAGGAAGTAAGAAAAACCTACGGATTTATTTGCCTTTTAATAATCAAAATGAGTATATTAATAAGAAAATGTAAGCAACTTTAAGTAGTGCCAAAGGCTGTAGTCTTTGAGAACAGTTGAATTGGAAGGTTTAGATAATGAACAGAGTTGACGATGCCTGTAATAAAGTGGATTAGCTGTTACAAATTGTGTTACACCATCTTTACATAGCTAATCTCCTGTTATTGCAATTACGGTCATAGGTTCTTGAGGAGCACCTGGAAAGGTTATAGTTCTCCAAAGAGTGTTGTAAATACTGACACTTCCCAATATAGTTTTTGAAGGAGAAAAGAGAAAAATCTTCATAGCTCTTCCTCTGGGTCATACACACTGCCCCATTGCAGTCATTAGTTCCTGCCCTTGAGTAGTAAAGGCTGACTTCTTTCTCTTTTTGTAGCAGCTCTTGCTCTTTGAGATAATTTTCCAGCTTGGACTTTTGTTAGGTATTCTCTACAGCTTCCATAGAGTTGGCTTTCATGCAAATAAAGCAAATTCTGAGAACAATGCAAGCATATGTTCTTCCTCCAAATTATATTAAGCTAAAAATGTGGTATTCTGTGGATTTTGGTTTTGGTATCATCAGAGTGCTAGCTGTGTCGGTGGCAGCACTGGTGGGCTCGTGTCTCGGGAGATACTGATCTTTGAGGACTGTTTGCATTGGGTAGGGTGTGCAAGGGCTGTCAGGGAAGGTGGGAGCTCCAGGCAGCACAGGCAGCTCACCAGGGCATCCGTGTATGGGAGACCCTTTATAGGAGCCTCTCACCCAGGTCAGGGCAGGCATCGCATCCCTCTTGCCCTGCCGCCAGCAGCAGCAAGGGTTTTTTGGCCGGTAGCTGAGGACTGGGACCTTCACTATGACATTCAAGATTTTTTCCTTTAACCAGACATTAACCAATAACCTGGTCTGATACTGGTGCACTTGCTTATTTTGATGAGTGTTTTCTGTCTGTTTTCCTTCACACCTATGAGGTGTCCTTCTGTACAATTCCGGACTGGCTTGAAATGTCCTACCAAACTGGGACTATAATTCCAATTGTGGAATGATATTTGAATTATTTTCTACTAAAATAATGTGAATTACGAATTTTCATTTGGAATAAAACTTGTCAGCGTATGCACATGCAGATTTCTTAAGCAGCACAGGAGGTCCTTAAATACAATGAACTGTGCTTTGATTCGTGCTTAAGAGTAGACTAGAATGATGCTGATATTTTTTAAAGGAACAAATAGCTTGACTTTCAAAATATGTCAAATTCAGTTGCTTGTGTTTGAAACAAGAACAGTCTTTGCAGTTAAGGGACTTGAAAAGCCTGGAATCCGTTCCCTGCTATTCTCCAGCACTTCCTGCATCTCCTTGGGGAGGCAGTTGAGGCTTTCAGTGTTCAAATCATCATCTCTAAAATGGGGATAATAAAGACTTTCCTAGTACCTAGGAGTGTTGAGATGACAGATCGACTGATGGATCATTTATGGGTTCCAAGAGCACTTATGATCCCCTCTGCAGCTGTAAACCTCAGCCTTGCCCAAAATGCAGCTACCCACTGGACCATTTCAGCCTGGATGTGTTCAGGGGATTATATCCTAATTACCATGTTTTTCTGTGTAAATAATCTGATTGCCAGTGTGAGTTTCCCCTGCCTTTTGTCGGATGGGGCTTGAAGTCATTGACAGTTCATGACTGTAGTTGTGGAGAAGAGGACCATTGCTGGGTGCCCTTTGAGGATGTTTCCCTTGTTTTTGCAAGACTTTCCTGGAGCCCCTCAGCTATCCTGGCTGGAGCTTGGCTTTGTGTCCCAGACTTTCATGGAAGATGGGTACATTTTCTGTGGCAGATGGAATCACAGAATGTATTGGGTTGGAAGGGACCTTCAAAAGTCATCTAGTCCAACCCCCCTGCAGGGACATCATGTATATATTCTTTCACTCAGTTGGTATCCCAAAGCACTTGCCAAGTGCTTTGATCCCCTTGCAAAGAGAAGCGTTTTTGTACAAGGTTGAGGCCACTTTCAGGGACACTTTAACTAATTCACATTGCGCCCTAATTTAGGGTAGGGGACTGAAAAGAGAATGTAATTTAGCTGACTCTGGACCATCAGGTTGGTATTATCAGCAATCTCTGTATCTTATTTCAAATCCAGTACGCTTGCCATGCGGTGGTGCTGGGTCAATAACAACTATGAAACATGACAATCTGCATCATTTGTGGTGATTTCCTGTGAATGTTTTTGTGTTTTTCCCCTCATTTGAATTCCAACTCAGTGTTGCCCTGCTTAGTGCTGTGTTACTCAGGGATACTTCTTCCCTGACCCTTCTTGCATCAAAAAAACCATGTCAGCTAGATTATATTTGTGAAGTCAGTATATGTAACGTGCAGCGTCTTCATCAAGTGTACAGGAGCCTGGAAACATGGACTTCATGTGCATAAGCAATTTACCTGCGCTCTTTGGTGTCTTCCCCTGTAAATAAGCCTTTGGTTTGAGATATCTGTTGGGATGGTTGACCACTGCTTGGGATTTCTGCATACTCCACACTGATCTAACTGTGAAGGGTCTTACTAGGTGAAATAATGAATTTGTGACAAACAGTGTGGCATTTGGAGCTACTGCTAGTAGTCGCTAACTAATAGTATTTTTCCTGTTACTGGGTTTTTTCCTCCCTCAGCTAGAAGGGGAATTGTAACCTTAATGTTATTTAATTGGAGGCTTTTTGAGTTAATTAATTTAACTCTTCACTGCCTTTGGTAGCATGGTTTTACGAGTATTTTTAATTGATCTTATTCATATGGAAATGCAATCTCACATTAATTTAACAAGATGGATTCAAGTCACTGGTCAACCCAGCTCTGAAATCAAGGATCTTTCTCAGTGTTATTTATTGGGTTTGGTTTGAAGATTATGGTCACCCCAGAAATAGAAAAAGGAAAAGCAGCTATTGGGAGTGAAATCCTGTATTTGTAGGCAGGTTCACTGATGGATATTGTTAGCTTGGGATTGTCCTGGCCCCAGCAAATAAATAGGGTTTTCTTTTCTTTCCACTGAGTTTCACAAACACAAACAGAAATATGGAAAGGGGAATTGGAACTCTTAACCTGAGAATTTCAGACCAGTTGGATTTAAGCAAACCACTCATTTATTCTTAAATTAATGGCTTGCAGGCAGACTCTATCAGTTGTGGACTGTATTGTATTAATTTGCAACGGCAAGAGTTAATGCTAGTAATTGCTTTTCCTCTATAGAGAGAGCCTGTAGTAGATTGTTTTTACATGGCAATCTGTGATTGATAGATCAGGGAAAACAGGACCAAAGAAGGTTACTGCCTCCCAACCACTTCCCCCTTCAAATTAAAATAATTTGCAATTTGTAGGGTGCCTTGTCGCACGTGCTGTGGGAATGAAGCAGTAAACACACTAGGCTGCATTCCCTTAAAGCAGTGAACCTCTTACTGCATCTCTTTCACCAAACCAAACAAGTCATGTTGTTGGGAATCCACTGAAAACAAGTGTGCTGGTGAAACAGCCCCCAGACCCCTTCAGCAAACTTCCTGTACGGTCAGGCAGCGGACCTGATGAAAGAGCCTGTTTGTGAACCTTTGGATTCCTTCCATTGATTTGTAAATCCACTTTATTAAAGTACTGCTGAAGCC